>NC_139824.1:13740794-13968294 GCF_963457635.1 Microchirus variegatus
CATCCAGGTACCTGAGAGAGAGAAATATGGATGATGTAAAAGAGGAAAGAGGAAGAAAATGAGAACGGAGCAAATGAAGTTATTTAACCATGTGGGAAATTCCTCATCTCCAGTAGTGTGAGCAGTCATTACTGCTCGAGCCATAATAAACACTGCAGTTTAATATCCCCACAGGCATCCTTAACATACACACACACACAGAAAATCACATGCCCGAATTACTAACACCAGAAAAATGCTTGCTGTTATTTTTCTTTTATTTATTTATCTCCTGTGAGAATATGCTTCTTCCAGTATTAAAAAGGACTTAATTACTATGCTGGATAAATACAGTATATTAATGTCACACACTGAAAGGTATAGTAATAGTGTGTGTGCGTCATAGTATGTGTACCTGTGTTTCATCCTGTGTTGTTTTTCCATAGAAATTCTTTACAGTCAAAGCTCCACTACGAGTTAAACTATATATATATATATGTGTATATATATATATGTATACAGATACATATATATATGTACGTATATGTATTTGTACATATCATGTATATGTATGTATATACATATATACACACACATGCATATATATATACATGTGTATATACATATATACACACGCATATACATATATACACATTTACTCAAATTCAAAGGATATTATGTCTATTTTATATTAGGCTGTAAAAAAAACTGTCACAATGACCTTGGATGCTTTAATGCTGGCAATGTTCCTCCAAATTTCAAGTGGAAAAAAAAAGAGTAAAAATGTGTTAAACTTACAGTTCGGTGGTTTCTTTGGGCAGTCCCTTTGGCAGCGTGGTGAGGCCCTTGTTGCTGCAGCGCACCACTGTGTCCAAACACGAGCACTCCGCAGGGCACCGCAGCACTGGAGAACAGCTGTTCTCATCATTACCTGCTTAGGAGAAATGAGCAGGAATACATGGGGAGTGATGATGAGAATGATGAAAGACGGGGAAAAGCTGTTGCCACGGAGTCATGTGTGCGAAACTGTGAGTGTAGCGTAATGTCTCACCATCTTCACAGGCAAAGTCCTGCACAGCTACGTCCTGGATGGGGATCTCTTTCAGGAAGTACGGATTCTGGCAGCGAGGGTTACCCGTGACGATGCGTTTACGCCTCAGCCAGTCCCCGAGCCAAGCCAGGTGACAGTTGCAGTTGAAGGGGTTGGCCAGGAGGTTTCTGGAGAACAAAAGACCAAACGAGGTCGGAAGACTTCCCGAGATCCATTTGTGTATCTTGAGTGTGTGATATTATTTGTTTGTACTCACAGTGTGGACAGAGAGTGCAGCGTGTCAAAAGCCCCCGGGTTCATGGAGGTGATCTGGTTGTCGTAGAGCGACAGGAGACGAACCGAGCTCAAGCCCACAAAGCTGCTGTTGCTCACACAGCTGATGCGGTTGCTCCTCAGCATACTACACACACAGAGAAAACATGTAGTACACATAAAATTGCACATGAAATTAGTGTAGGGCTGCAACTAATGATTATTTTCTTGATTAATCGATTAGTTTGTGTGTGTGTACTTACAGCGTGCGGAGGCCGCTCAGTCCCTTCAGCATGCGGTGGTGCACATTCTCCAGTCTGTTGGAGGTCAGAATCAACTCGTTGACCCCTGTGGCTCCTTCAAATGTTCCCTCCTCGATGTCAGTGATGCGGTTGTTGCTCAGGTTACTGAAACAACCAGGAAGCAGGGAGCAAAAATGAAAAGAGTGACAAAAAGGGAACAATATGAGGACGTAAAAGAACCGCACGTGGTCACATGTACTGTTATAGTACGTGTGATGCTTTCCAACATGTCTGACTCACATCTTCCTCAGCTGAGGCAGCTTTTTGAAGATGCCGGTGGCCTCGAGCACAGTGAACTCATTGTTGTTGAGACGCCTGAGAACAAGGAGAAGAAGAAGAAGAAGAGGTGGTGGTTGGAGAACAATTGACGAAACGGAGAACAGAAGAGGAGTTGATAAAAGGTCACGGCACAGTTTTGCTTTGTGTGCGATGAATCCGGCGTGACTCACAGTTCTGCGGTGTATTGAGGAATGTGATCAGGAATTTTGGTGAGTTTCTGGTTGGAGCAGTCGACCGTCGTGCCCTCGCAGCGGCACTTCTCGGGACAGGCCAAGTCGGCGAAGCAGTCTCCTCCCAGCTTGCTGCGGTAATCCTCGGTACCTGGTGCCACAATCACAAATCGCACAAAGCACTCAGTGAGTAGAGAGGAATCTTAGCGTTCGCTGCTGGTGTACGGGTTCCACGGCCAAAGTTAAGGTCATGAACGCTGGTCGGGGGGGGGGGGATTTCTGAGACGCTGCAGATCGGGAATTGTGAAAATGAACCAAAGATGTTCAGAAAAAAACATTCTTGATTATGATCACAGGCCGCATTACTCACAACAAGCATGAGGAGCCAAAGCCTACAAGACATAAAAATCTGTCAGGAACGCCGAGACATATGGCGCACACACACACACACGCACGCACACACACACAAGAACAAACACTGGAGTGTCTCTGTCCTTTCAGTGTGCAAAGAAGAACTGTTAGTTAAAAAAAAAAAACACAGAACAAACATCAAAAAATTTGATGGCAGACACATACGTCATCAATCTACGGAAGAGGATTAGGGCCACACAGGAAATAAATATTGAGTTCTGACTTTAAAAATCAGAATTCTGACTTTTTCTGACTTTAAACTCAGAATTCTGACTTTAAAACACAGAATTCTGATTTTATTCTGATAATTCTGACTTTAAAACACGGAATTCTGATTTTATTCTCAGAATTCTGATTTTGTTCTCAGAATTCTGACTTTATTCTCAGAAACTAAACAGACTTTATTCTGAGTTTAATAGAATTCTTTGTTTTGAAGTCATAATTCTGAAAAATAAGGTCAGAATGATGTGTTTTAAGGTCAGAATTATGACTTTAATGACTTTATGACTTTAAAGTCATAATTCTGTTTTAAAGTAACAATTCTGAGAATAAATTCAGAATTCTGAGGTTTAAAGTCATAACTCTGTGTTTTAAAGTTACAATTCTGAGAATAAAGTCGGAATTCTGAGTTTAAAGCCAGAACTCAAATATTTTTTCCCTGTGTGGCCCTAATCCTCTTCCGTATCTATGAAACTCAACTCTCTCCCACACACACACACAGACACACACACAGATAGGTTGCAGGACATGACAGGAGACTGCTGTCTCTTGCATCTCGGCCATGCTGTAGGGTTTGGCAGGGCCGTTCCATGGTGCTTGACAGAACCATGTTCCACTATCGGAACCTGGCAGCCACATGGTTAGATCAAGCACAAAGGAACAACCTGCTGACTGACTGCTCCTCCGCTGGAACACAGGGTTGGGGAAAGATAGAGGGAGGGAGGGAGGGAGGGAGGGAGGGGGGGGGGGCGATTAGATGGAGTAAAAAGGAAGTAGCATGGGAAGATGCTGGGAGGAAAGCAGGAGGGAAACAGAGGTGGTTTGGTTAAAAAAAAATTTCTACTGGAGTGGAAAGAAGAGGATGAGAAGAGGATAAGCTCAAACAGGGGCCATGAAGAGAGCGTTAATATGAACAGGACACAGCAGGGAGGAAGGGAGGGAGGCAACAGGAGAGACTGGAACATCTAAAGGCATCTAAAGTCACATACATGTCACAGGAGAGCATGAGCAGTGGGAGGAGAGTTACAGCAGCAGCAGCAGCACTGAAGGCAAGAGAAGCACTGACTTCTACAAACACACACACACACATACGTACGTGCACTCACACACACACAAATTCAGAGATACACGCATCATCATGAAGTGTACACTTCGTAAAATATCATCAACGGTGTTTGTAAACAAACGAGAGGAGTCACACGGGGGGGTTACACTGGAACTGTGGAAGAGGTCAAAGGTCAGAGGCCAACTCAGGGACGAGAGGTGGGATTTAGAGGATTGTGTGTGTTACTTACAGCCGACATGGTGGTGTACTCCTGAGTGTGTGAGAGAGGCAGTAGGAAAGAGAAGAAGGGATTTCACTGGTTTATGGTTACATGAGAGAAAACTGATGAAAACTGAGGGAAAAAAGCTGCAATATTTTTTTTTGTGTGTGCGTGTGTTTAGACCTCAGGCAGAAATTCATTTGAAAGGGTGATGGGACTTTTGATTTGGAGCTGGTAAAGCACGTGGGGGTAGCACATAATGACCGTGTCTGAGTGAAGAGCAAGTGATTTGAACGTGTGCTTAGTGAGACTGTGAAGTGACTAAAGAGCACCAAACAAAAAAGGTGGTTTTAAACCCTTACATATGCATTATTATTAGTAATAATGTGATATATGAGTGGGGCTGGGGGGGGGGGGGGTTGATATAGCCAAAAATCAGTTGATATTGGTAATTATCACAACAAAATATCAGATAATTAAAGTTAATATAAATTAAAAATCAACAGAAAACAACAAACAATCTGCAAAAGGAATAAATAATATATTGCTATACAGATTTTAGCAATGTATATTATATTTATATATAGAATAAATTATTTCATCCCATACACTCTATTGTTATTGAAATGCTGATCTAACCTGTTTAAAGTTTAAAGCTGGATTTAACAAATTAAAATATGAGGCAGGATCAAAATAATATAATGACAAAATAAATGTAGGGAATTCAGACGTCTTCATCTGAGGCAAAACGCTGAGGTTGTACCGCAGAATAAAAATGTGTTTATTAAAGTTTTCATTTGCAAATGTTTTTAAATTATTCAGCTTTTCCCCATATGTGGTATCTGGGCTTTTGAAACCTCTCTGTCCCCCTGGTGAGTTTCAGAGTTAATGACTGCGCGCACACACACACACACACACAGTGTGCCGCTGTGGTAATGGCCTTTAGCCATGCTACTGATCTCATATGCACGTGTCATTTGCATATTTTACTGCACCCCTCTGAGTTTGGTAACTGCGTGACCTTTTTGATGTTTCCGTCGTGGGCGTAACGGACACGGACACTCGCGGACGCGCGGTCATGCGTTAGCTGTCATTAGCTGTGCTAAGACACGAGAAGAACTAGTATTAAAATGCGGTGTCGGCGATAGCTGCTGCACCAATTAACTCATATTCAAACTTGCATGTCCAGCATCCAGTTGAGGGAACCCCAGGCCCAACGAAACCATTTCATTAAGTCCAAAAGACAATAAAAATGATAAAAAATAAACAAAACTTCATGACAGTGGTCACTGAGGGTCCAGGTCGGTGTTTTTCAAGAGCAATCTGTAACAGCTGGAGGCCACACTGGCACAGACTCTAACTGCTATCATTTGCACTATTACTGTTGATTGCGTGTGATTATCTGTAACTGCGTGTTTTCTTTCATGGTTTGTGCCTGTGAATATTTGTCTGTCTCGCAACATGCAATATTATCGCTTATGGGGGATTGAAAGCATTTATGATAAGTTAATTGTTTTTTAGATTTATGAGATTAAACGTGGCAAATCTACGAGAAAATAAAGGTTGCAGATTTATGAGATTAAAAGTGGCAAATCTACAAGAAAAAAGTCACAGATTTATGAGATTAAAAGTGGCAAAGCTATGAGAAAAAGTTGCAGATTTATGAGAAAAAAAGTCCCTGCATAGAGGGCAGCGTCTGTGGTGTGTTGAGGTTGTTTGACAAAAACAAAACACTATTTTTCCTCATATATCTGCTTCTTTGTTCTCGTAGATTTGCTACTTTTAATCTCATAAATCTGCTACTTTTTCTCTAAATATTACCCCCCTCCCCTGGGTCCCTATGGGTCACTATCAATGTCAGTAGAAATTAACAGTTTCTCTCTTTCTGGCCCGTGATGAAACCACAGATGTAGGAAATACAATCCAACAAGACTCGAGCATTGAATCACTGCCACGGTTGATGTGAGGGAGGAAGAATAAGCAGGTGGTTTTATCTCAAATCAGCCGTGAGTGTCATCATCATCTGACTTGAGAGAGTGATATACAGTCTGTGTTTAATAATTAATATTATGTCCTATGAGAGGACGTTATAAAAATTTTAATTGGCCCACGAAAAGGAAACCGGTTCCCACCTCTGCTCTGGTGCTAAGGTTATGGTTACTATTAAAAACCCCAGTGCAAGGACAAGAGCGTGATTATGTGCTGCGCGGTCCAGACACGATGCATAATGATGTACGTGTTCATTAGATCATTATAAGACGTTCAGCATTCAAGTGGTGTGAGTCAAGACAAGTCACTGCAAGTGTCAAGAGTGTAGTGAACTCACACACACACACACATGCTCAGTGCACAATACCTGGAATGAAATACTGTTCTCTAGCTAATGGAGAGACAGAGAGATCAGACATGAAAAACAATCAATACAAGAACAAGGCAAGATGACATTATTGTGTGTGTGACAATAACTGGGAAATGCCAGAACATTTGAGGTCAGTGAAACGAGACTAAAGGAAAAGTCCCAACAGACACAGAATGAAAAGACAGGAGAGGACTGAAGCAAACAGGTTATATCTGCACGTGTATGAGCCGCTGTATGTGTGTATATGTCGGTGGACGCGTTCACGCGGTGTTTGTACCTGAGCAGCGGAACTTCTTGCTCTTGATCTGTCCGATGCGTTTGTTGGCGAGCCGCCGCGGGCTGGTGCAGCGGGCGCCGCTGGTTTCGATGGGATTGTCCTGCAGGTAGTCGGCCAGCCACTTCAGATGGCAGTCGCAGATGAACGGGTTCTGGGCTAAGTGACTGATCACGAACACACGGGACACAAAGAGACACATGAACTGTCAATCACGAGTGAAACTGTGCTGATAAGACAACATTTAAGCACTCACGTGTCGGCCATGTTATTTTGAAAACTACACTCACTTGTGACCATAGACTTTAGATAAGAATGGACGTAGTTTAGGAGACTTATTGGACAATACCAGCTGTCAATCACACTGGTGTCAACTCATATGTCATTTACAAAATCCACATCAAGTTTAAAATAAGACCTTAAACTTGCTCAGGAAAAAGTTGACTGAGAAGCTGATTTATTTTCCCTTAGACCTTCCATTCAAATGGTGTTCTTTTTGGAACCAGTGATGTCGCCCCCTCATGGCTAACTTGTACTTCCTTAAACCAGGAGATTACAACCATTTAATGTCTGTGGTCTATGCTTGTGACTCACGGCTTACTTTTGGCTCGCTCAGATCCATTTACACATCACTGATTTGAACCAATTATAGACCCTTTAAAGGCTAACTGGTGGCTAATTGTCAGCAAACAGAGACCACACACTAATACTTTGTGAATAGGTTAAGTCCAGGGTTACAAGGAGTTATGCTTCTCACTTTAGGTACAAAAAAAAAAAAAACACAATCAGAGTCACCATCACAAACTAGAAGCACTCGGAGAGGGCAGACCTCTGCCAAAGCAGCTCAGCCCCCACAAAATAGCGATTAAAATAGTGATAACGTGTACGGATCACGCCCAAAATGTCATCACTTGTCCCTGGTCTCATTGCGGACATTTCCTGAAAATGTCATCCAAATCCGTCTGCGACTTTTCCAGTTAAATATATAAGTTGGTCTTATATATTTGCAAATTTGTACGCAACGTTCACCATAGACCTTCATCACATGTATCGCATGTATTGTTATTTTAAAACTTAAAACTGACACGGAAACAATTATAATGCATGCTCATTATAGATATAGACGTGTATCTATGGACCACCTGTGCAGACTGTTTATTATGAACCAAAGCTATGTTTTGGATGGCTCCCTCCCATCGTCGTCGTAGCCATGGCGATGGAATAAATGCCTAAATGTAGCTGCGACTGCGTCAGGAGGACGGCTCGGTGTCGTCGTCGAGCGGCTCGACACAACGCAGGGCTGCTTCTCATTTCCAGTTTGAAACTGATAGTTGTCTTTGTTTGTTTTATCCATGACCGCTTCACAACCATAACCACATGTTTATTATTGTAACCATGGCGACCGGGGCGGGGGGGGGGGGGATGAAAAGAAGTTGAAAGGAAGTGCTTGTGACTGAAGCCGTTCCTTTAAACTTAGACCAAGTCCTCTGTTGTGCCTGAAACCCGACCAAACAGTGACTGTTTCATGAGGATTGTGTTTATGATTGTAATCACGTCAATCTGCAGCGGTGCAGCTATGATGACTCAGCATTTTACACAAAGTCAGTGTGTGTGTGTGTGTACATACAGTGTTTGTATGGCTCTCAGCGACGAGAAAGTTCCTTTGGCGATGGTCTGGAGCTTGTTGTCATACAGTGAGAGCAAATTGAGGTTGTGGAGGTCCTGAAATGCGTCCACACGCAGACATGCTATCTTATTAGCATTCAGTAACCTGGGGAGAGAGACACAGAGAGAGAGAGAGAGAGGATGAAGATCTTGTTATTGTTCTTGGACGAGTGTTTCAAATGTCAAAGGTCAGCGACGATGGCGTTTAACCACGTCTGCGCTCTGATTACAATGTTTTCGTGAAGCATTTTCAGGTAGAATATCAATGAGCTGAAGACGTGAATAACTTTAAAGCACCTCTGTGTGTGTGTGTGTGTGTGTGTGTGTGTGTGTGTGTGTGTGTGTGTGTGTGTGTGTGTGTGCTCTCACAATAGCTGCAGAGAAAAAAGTCCCTCAAACAATCCTTTGGAAATCTCAGTGATCTTGTTCCCGTATAAAACCCTGTGGAGAGAGAAAGCAACAAGAACAAACTGCATTAATGATGAATAAGACAAGATAGTATACAATATTAATATTATACTTATTACGCATATATTGTAATACAAGTTCCAATGAGGTATTGTTCATATTTGCTATAGTGGTACATGGAGTAAGAACAAGTTATTATATCGTCAAATATATTTAACGTGAATTAAAAAGCACCCTGTTGGAAAAATTGCAGTGATTCAGACTTTTCTTGAACGTCTGACAGCGGTAATGACACAGCGAAACGCAGAAATGTCCAAATCTGTGGCTGCAAAGCCATTTATCAGTGAGTTACATCTAAATAAACCACATTAGGCTGCAAAAAATATCCAGTAACACTAGTAAAAACCTACTTAGTCTCCACCGCTGCATGACTACATTTGATAGATGTGTAAAATGATAAAAGACCAAACCTGAGCTATTTATTTGGAGCGACTGCTCATTTTTTTTAAGGAAAGACTTCAGAGAAAACATAATCGAGGATAAGATAAGACACGATAGACTTTTCTTGGCCTTCAGGTTTCTTAAAAAACACAAACACAGCGATACCAACGCAAACGCCGGCTCAGAACACACTCAGGACATAAAATATAACTGGTAGTGAAGGCTTTTCATCTAAACGTCACGATGAAAAAATCCCCACATAAATCTGGCCGCAGCTGCAGAGTGTGAGGAATGCTGTGCGGCGTTATCGGGAGAAATGCTTTTTTTATAAATACATCAGATTATGGAGACAAACGGGGTCAAGCCTGGAGCTGGAGCTGCCACTGCTCTGACCCACAAACACCTTAAACACACCAACACACACACACACACACACACACAAGGTACGTGTTAGTTATCATTCATCTTTACGCTCCACGCCGAGTTGACTTGTGGATGTAGGCAGCCTAAAGACATGTGTTTTAGATTGCTTTTATTTCATTGTGCTGAGTGGCTTTCCCCCTCAGAGACCTGAGGTTTGGGGGAAACACACGATGTGGGGAGTGAACGCTTCATTTGTCTCACACACACACACACACACTAGCATCTGCAGTCCCCCCCTGCCACGACCACCACACACACACACACACACACACACACACACACACACACACACACACACACACACACACACACACACACACACACACACACACACACACACACACACACACACTAAAGTCATTTTGAGTGGACAATAAAAAAAAGTGCTTTTAGTACTAGTATTTTGTAAAAGCAGTAGTTCCAAAAAATCGTCCACTAAAACCTCCACTGATTGTGGTTTTCCATCCCATAACCCAGTGGGCCTCTGCAGCGCCGCTGTTGATGTAGGCCTGCAGCGGCTACGAGCCACACTTCCAATGAAGTACACGCTGCTGCCTGCAGAGGCAGCGCTGAGAGCTAAAAATGTTAGCTTCGCTGAAAACATGAAGGTCTAAAAATGGACGTCCAAATGCGTCCTCACACACACACACACATGCACAGAGACACGGGGCAGGAGGTTGATGGCTCATTTACATCCTTTCAAACCAAACAGTGACACACAGTGCAGCTTAATGTGAAGGCCATACTGTATATGTGGTGTGTCAGCATGAATGTGTGTGTGTGTGTGTGTGTGTGTCCCATTCTCTCTGTGGTGAATGTGTAATGAGGTGGCAAAAGCCTCCATTCAGCAATTCAGCATTTTATGAATTATTGACTTTGGAGAGACGGGGGACCTTAATATAACTCTTTCGTGAAATAACTCGACGTGCCTCTGCTGCACCGCTCGCCATCTTTCCCGCTCACAAAGCTTCACGTGCAAAGCAGACGAGGAGGAAGACACCAATAGTGCCTCAGTTAAAAATTCAAGTCTTCCCTTGAGCTCGAATGCTTGTTACTTCTAGTTTTTTCTGTTAAAGCTCAGAGGTTAAAGGATGGAAATATCTGTGGATGTAGATGATGACTCAGAATTCTGACTTTATTCTCAGAATCCCGACTTTATTCTCAGTATCCCAACTTTATTCTCAAAATTCAGACTTTAAAACTCAGAAATCTGACTTCAAACTCAGAATTCTGACTTTATTGAATTCTGAATTCAAAACTCAGAATACAGACTATTGAATTCTGACTTTAAACCCAGAATTTGGACTTTATTCTCTGAACTATTATTATTATTATTATTATTATTCAGACTTAATTCTCAGAATTCAGACTTAATTCTCAGAATTCAGACTTAATTCTCAGAATTCTGACTTTATGAGATACCTCACCGATATTGTCTTGGGTTTTTTGTTTTTTCTTGCTGTTTCAGTAGTTGATGTTTTATTTGAAATAAGTTATAAAAAGCAAAATCATTATTTCGAATCTTGTCAATGTCTTGACTATATTTTCTATTCATTTTTCAACTCTTTTGATGAATAAACGTGTGACTTTTAATGGAAAACACGAACAAATTGTAGAGGTGACCCCAAACTTTTTGAACAGTAAACTACTTCCTGAATGCAAAGATACTTGTATAACACAGTACTCACAGAGAGTTGAGGGAGCGCAGACCTTGAAAAGCGTCCGAAGCCAGCTCCGAAATCTGGTTGTTGCTCAAGTCTCTGTGAAGAACAAAGCAAAAAAAAAAGGAAGGAAAAAAGAAAGCAAAGAGAAAGAAGCAAGAGAGGGAGAGAAAACACAGAAAGTGTGACCCAAACAGACAGGAACAGACAGCGTTATTGTTGTGGACAGCGTTGGCAGGCAGCACAATACACGTGTCCCTTCATCTACTCACATCCTGCGTAGCTTCTTATAAGGAGAAAAGGCCCCAGCTGGGATCACCTTGATGGCGTTCTGCTCCAGTCGGCTGGAACAAACACACACACACACACACAGAGCATTGACAAGAGGCATTAACATTACTCCGTATCACCAGCAGCTATCTCTGCTGTATCGCTGACTGCTGCTCATTCCCCCGGGGTCTCTGGGTCTCTATAAGGGGGGAACATTTGCAGATAAGGGGCCTTTGATGACCGCTGCCAAAACCTGTCACATTTCTCTGATCTTTTGCCCTCTTTTCACATGTGTAGAGTCAGACGCACACACACACGCACACACAGATTAACTCTCTGGGCACTGTTCCATTAAATGCCAGTCGGACTCTGTGTCAGTCAGACCCAAACAAATCAAGGGTAAGGGGCAGAAAGAGAGAGTCAGAGACACAGAAGGAGAGGGGAGACACAGACCCAAACAACTGTTGTCTAAACATTTCACATGTGCAGTCACTGTGACAAAGAAAGGCGGTGGAAACACGATTTGCAAACCAACCACTTGATTGTGAAACATTTCCCTAAGATGAGATTTCTTCTTCTCCTCCGCTCCACTGGCTCGATCTACTCGGTCAGGTTTAAACTAAACAGAGATTTAAAACTTAAGCCAAATGATGCAAAATAATATGTCAGTGGCTACCAAGTGTTTTAAAATCCAATCATACACAGTTACAGAGTTGTTTTCTAATTTTAATGAGTCGAGGAAACCACTAAACCTTGAGAAACTAAGGAAGACAACTATGGTAGAACAGGAAAAAAATATTTGAGTTCTGACGTTACACTCAGAATTCTGACTTTACTCTCAGAATTCTGACTTTAAACTCAGAATTCTGACTTTAAAACTCAGAATTCTGACTTTAAAACTCAGAATTCTGACTTTAAACTCACCATAGTGACTTTAAAATGCAGAATTCTGATTTTCTGAATTTAAAACTCAGAATTTCTGACTTTAAACTCAACATTTCTGACTTTAAAGCTCCTTAAAACTCAGAATTCTGACTTTAAACTCAGAATTTCTGATTTCATTCTTAACATTCTGACTTTTAAACTCAGAATTTATGACTTTAAAATCAGAACAAAATTTTTTTTCCTGTGTTGCCCTCTTCCGTAAAAAAAGAACATTTTGCAATTGCAAATAATATTTTATACTAGACATATTATTGAAGTCCTTGTTCATATGTAACTTATGTCTGAATGAAGTTCAAGTCTTCACTTTGAGGTTTATATCTCTGGTAGTACTTTGTCATCTTAAGTGTTCCGGGCTCTTCTTCGCCTTTTCTTCTCTTTAAATACAGATATGATCCCTTCTTGTCCTTCAGATTAATCTCTTGAATCTTCCTCCCTCATCCCTTCATTATTTTCTTAAGTAGGGAAAGAACTGCATGACCAAGCTTTCTCATTTCACAGACGTGTGGTTTTTATTCTGCTGCACAAAAAGAGAGGATAAGTGAAAAAAGAGAAGAGGGGGAAAAGAAAGACACGGCACAGAGAGATGCACACAGCAGTGTGGCTGCACAGAGTGTGCATACGAGTGTTGTTGTGCATGTAGAGTAACACGTGTGTGTGTGCTTACATCTCAGTGATGGTTTCAGGCAGGTTGGTGGGTATTTCCGTCAGTCCTTTCCCTCTGCAGTCCACAATGTTGTTGCTGCAGGTGCACGACTCTGGGCACTGTAAGACACTGCAGGAGGAGAACGACGACGACTGGTAACCTGCACGGAGACATAAGGGCTGATATTATTATACTGTGAATGATGTCAATCCCACAGGCGGAGGACATTAAAGCTGATAGAATCCAAAACTACGGAAGAGGATTAGGGCCACACGGGAAAAACATATTTGTGTTATGACTATAAATTCTCAGAATTCTGACAAAATTCTCTGAATTCTGACTAAAACTCAGAATTCAGACTTTATTCTCAGGATTCTGAATTTATTGAATTCTGACTTCAAAACTCAGAATTCAGACTTTATTGAATTCTGACTTCAAACTCAGAATTCTGACTTTATTCTCAGAATTCTGACTTTAAAACTGAGAATTCTGACTAAACTCAGAATTCCGACTTTATTCTCAGAATTCTGACTTTTAACTCAGAATTCTGACTTTATTCTAAGAATTCTGACTTTAAACTCAGAATTGGACTTTATGAGATACCTCATCTTAATGTGATATCATCTTGTGTTGTTGTGTTTTTTGCTGTCTGCAGTCGTCGATGTTTTATTTAAAATAAGTTATAAAAACAGCATGAGGAAGAAGCAAAGTCAAGCAGAGGAAGATGATTTACTTGCCTTCGTTCTCATCTTGAAAAGCATGAGCAAAAAGACGGCAAGAAGAAGAAGAAGCAAACAAACAAAGTGAAGCACACATACACTAAAAATACGTTTGCCACAATTTAAAAAAGCAGGACGCAAACACACAGCACACATATACAAACACACACGCGCCTTTGACTTCTCAACCTACCTGTGCACACAAACTCTTTCTTCTGCACCTCGGCCACGTTGTGCCCCCTCAAATGTGGTGGCGCCATGCACTGAGTGTAAAGTCCCAGACGGGGGCGCTGTCGCAGCCACTCTGACAGCCAGGCCACGTGACAATCACACTGCAGGTTGTTGGAGTGCAGGCGACTGTGGGAGAAGAAGAAGAAGAAGCAGGTGGATGAAGAGAGATGCGAGTATGACGTGATTGTAGAAAAGAGGGCATTTGATAATTGGGTAAATTAGACCAACAGCAGGGGAGAGAGAGCAGAGTACAGGTCAGTCAATCAATTCTACAAATAGGTAGGGATGAGAGGAGTCCTCTCCCTCGGGGAAAGGTAATATGAAGCACATACTCTCTGTGTAGTGTGCACTTACAAGGTCCTGAGCTTTGGCATGTGGTTGAAACTGGCCACAGACAGTCGACTGATGTTGTTGTTGTTCAGCGTCCTGAGAGAGAGAGAGAGAGAGAGATAGAACTGAGTGATCTTTTAGGAAATCGCAGGATCGTTGCACTTCAGCCTTGTTTATAACTCCAGGAAAGATCAATGAAGAGCCTAATAAATGTTGAACAACGATGACTTTTACTCAAACGACTGCAATGCAGAAGAGGACAGAGGACGTCGGGAGGAGGAGGAGATGATGAAGTGCGTGTGCGACCGCGACCGTGTTCTCTGGACAACAGATGCTACCAAAGCTGCTCAGTCACAGATGTTACGGTCCACATCACCACGTCATTTATGTTTCTGTGGAGGTGCACTGCCGCGCTTCGGTGTAGGTTACAATGCAGCGCTGTAGCAAGGGCATGAATTCGGCACAGATGTTAAAAACTGGACGATGAAAGTGGATTCCTGATCCAGTATCTGCGCAATCAGCGTCACAACTACTCAAAAACGCTGCTCGGGATAAATCCTTCTTTAAAACAGCTTTTGTTTTTCTCAACAGTGCATATTTTGTGCCAGTGTTTCTGCCTTCACCTAACAAGAATGACCATTTTCTGAATTAACAGCAAAAACAATGTGTTTCCAACACATGCAAGTTTTATTTTTTTATTTATATTATTATGAGATTGGCACAGCACTCCCTCATGTGGAGGATAAAGTGGTAGAACGATGATTAATGTGTTGAGCCCGAGAATCCCTAGAATGTGTGTGTTCTGCTTTTTTTGTCCGTGCTGACAGCAGCAATTCAAATCAGGCATACATAATGAGTGGTGATCGAAATGTTAAATAACGGCTAATTGGTGTGACAGCTAGAAAATAGAGAAGAAAGTAGACTTAATTTAATGTTTCAGAGCAGCTGAAAAACGGCCCAGGTTCTGATATGACTTCCTGTTTTGAAAATTAACGCCAACCCAAAGACGTAGACGACGTAGAATATTGCAGCAAGACGCCACAACTGTAAATGATGCCTTATTTACAGTACTTTTGCAGACATTTAACTGGGCTGTTACTACACTTTACAACTGCCACTGACAGCCAATAAAACTCCACATTAAAATACAGTTTGAAATCACAGCAAGCTCACAATGAGACGTGGAAAAACTGAACAAAAAACATGACAAACGAGCTTCTCAGCGGACTAATGACTATAGCATCATCCATTAATTGTTATTTCTGAAAATATATGAAATAACCTTTTTTTTTTTCCCAAATGCTGCACAGGCAATGCAGTGTTTTTAAAGGTCAACAAGGATATTTGCTGCTTCACATCCCACTGCTGTTCTTTTATTCACTACTGTTAAAAAATAAACCTAAATAAACTGGTACTTACAGCACTTCCAGGTCACGTAACGCTCGGAAAGCTCCATCCTCTATGCAGCTGATGTGGTTGTAGTCCAACTGACTGCAAAACAGAGAAAAGTCAACAAAACAAACAAAGAAAAAGGAGCTAAAGATGCTCTATTTTACATCTTTTAAGTGAATTTCAGTGAGTTACAGATGAATATGCATCAACTCCACCGGCATAAGTCATCGACAACGTCAGCCTCACACTAGTTCCTCGTCTTTAGTTCCGTCTCCTGAGCTCTTTGTTCTTTTGCAGATGCATTTCTCGACGTATTTATCTATCGGCGAATCCCGCTCTCTCCAATCTGACGTCTCATTTGTATGCGCCGCTCTTTACCTCTTTCTCCCTCCCTCCCTCCCTCCCTCTACCTCTTTCTCAGAATTGCTTTGCTGAAACAATTTAATTAAGACATAAGGACAGTAAATCATGTGCTGTCACCCGCATGCTAATGTGACCGAGTGCATGCACGCGCACACGCACACACACACACACACACACACACACACACACACACACACACACACACACACACACACACACACACACCTTCTTGTTTTACTATATTCCCCCATCCTCAAACCCTAATACGGTGGCACCCACAATTACTAAAACAAACCTTTACGCACACACAAACTGCCTTGTCCTTTTACAATAATTGCAAGACATTTCAAAAATAAATAAAAAATAAATAACACAGGATGCAGCGAAATAGTTGAAAAAAATCCATATCTATAAAATTACTGCAGGGCAATTACCTGAGAAAATGACCGGCAATTATCTTTAATCATGGCCGTGCCTCAAAAACAGGGAGAAAGCAACAGAAATGCAGTGACATCCACACACACACACACACACACACCTACACACCTACACACACACACACACACACACACACACACACACACACACACACACACACACACACAGGCAGGCAGCTAACGAGCAGCGGTGCCAGTCAATACAGCAAACAGGAGGCACATGACATTTAACACAATGAAATATTGATGCACAGCCACACGGGGGGGTTTATGCACATTTGCAAACATGGAAAAGCAGGTGACGGACGTGCAAAACAAAACACACACAGGAAAACACAGGGCCACTCACAGGTTCTTGATCTCCACGGCTCCCCTGAAGGCTTTCCTTGGAACCCCTTGAATCTGGTTCTCACTCAGATCCCTGCACAGGTAGACAGATGTGGAGAGGAACAGGGAAAGAAAGATAAAGAGTTAAGACGAGTTGTCACAGAGCCACTTTCACCGTAGCACAAGCAATTGATGTAATCTTCATGATGCACTGGGGGGGGGGGGGGGGACCTGAGAGCCAGACAAGATCATCTTCAAAATTGAGTTCTTTGCAAACAGAGCACTTCTTCACCAAATATAATCAGCTGTCTCTATTCATCTCTGAGTGTTAACACACACACACACAAAAAAAACATTTCCCCCTCGACAAGTGTCTGCATATCCGGAGCCTGAAGGAATCCAATTTGTCGGCTTTGAGCATCTTAACCAAATCAGTAATACGAGGCTTTTTGAATGACGGAACAGCCTGTAGGGGGCAGTAGTAACCTCTGCTGAAGTCAGCCTCTCATAGCTCACACTCATCTCTCCATCACCCCCTCCTCTGTGCTTTTAAAGAGTAAGTGATGGGTGTGTGTGTGTGTGTGTGTGTGTGCGTGCGTGCGCACGCGCATCGGGTCTCTATGGAGATTAAGGTTCAGCCACTTTAACTAAACTGCACTTTGAAATGATAATAAATAAAAATAATGACAGTAAATCAACTGCAGTGACTCACGTGTAGACGTGTGTGTGTGTGTTGCATGTACATGTGTGAGTACAATACATAAATATAAACACAGGTGTCCAACATCGATCAAATCTGTTGCCAAGTGAAACTCACGCTGGCAATGGTTGATATAGCAACACACACACACACACAGAGTTATGAACATTAAATGAGGTGTGGGAATGTCTGCAGGATACAGAAGTATTACAAGATGTAAAACGCAGGTAGGAAATAAATCAGTGCCTCCTCAGAGAAACTAGCCTGAAAGTGGACGTGTATATATGTCCCCGTGTCGTCCAGTTTCCCAGACGGACTCTTTGACCTCTCAACACTGACCTTTCAGCTCTCGACCCCCCGACAACCGCGTCACCGTGACCTCAAACCAGGCCTAATCGGCTAAAGGCAAATGCCCAGCCGCATTCCTCACATTCCCCGTATAACGGCCGCTGTAGGTAACGTCCGTCACCTGCTGCATCGGAATCGTTTGTTTCCAAGAAAACTAGAGTGGCTTTATTCTTTTTCTTGAAGATGTTGATGTTTGATTTGGTGCAAAAAAAGCTGGAATTTGATCATTTTAATGCACCAAAAGTCAATTATCAAATCTGTGTTACATGCAAAACATTCCTCCAGTGTTCCCGCCTTCATCTGATTCATGAGCAATAAATGCAAAATAATAAATAACTTGTATACAGATTGGGGAATTAGCAGCGTGATAAGTTTAATATTTCACTTATATGACAATATGATTAAATAATCATGAAATATAGCCGTTTTTTAAACTTATAAACAGTTATATTTTAATTCAGAAACTTGTACTGAGGCGTTTACACGGTGAGTTTGTGCTGGAGATCAGTTTCTGTGATCCTGGCATAAGACTTACCAAACAGAGGCAGATCAAAAAATGGTTGACCTACACACACAACACAACACAACACAACACAACACAACACAACACAACACAAACACATATATGATTGTCCTTATGTGTGCACACACACAAACACACACACACACCGACACACACACACATACAGCGGCTGGTCTGAATCAAGGCGAGTGTATCCTGATACTGTTTTTACAGGACCAAGGGGGTTTGGAAAAAAGCTGTGCTCTTTTAACTGCTGGAACTCTGAAACCAAACAAATATCCTGAAAGTGCTCCTTAACCCTGCACACACACACACACACACACAAACACACACACACACACACACACAGGTTTGCACAGCTCGTCTTCTGAGGACACTGACTTTGACTTTCACTCATTTTACAGCCGGTTAACCCTAAACTTAACCATAACCAGATAACGTCTAACCATCACTTTAACCTAACCACAATCCACATATGTGCCCTAAACTTCACAAGATCCTCAGAAATTAGGTTCTGACTCAACAAGGTCAGCGTTTATACCCCAAACACACTAGAGCTGAAACAATTAATGAAGCTTTTTTCACGATTAAAACAAGATTTCTGATTGTTTTAGCTTCTTAAATGTGAATATTTTCTTCGTTTCTTTGCTCCACGTAACAGAGAAATCATAAAAACTGAATCATTTTGGTTTGTGGACAAAACAAGACATTGGAGAACATCGTCATTTCCGGGTTTGACAAACACTGATCGACTTTTTTAAGCATTTTCTGACATTTTATGGACCAAACGATTCATCGATTAATCCTGAAAATAATCGACCGTTTAATCGTTTGTGAAATAATCGTTAGTTGCCGCTCTAAAACACACACAAACTGATTCCACAAATCAGTAAACACTTGTGAATGTGCCGTGTGTGTGTATGTGTTTAAGCTGCACACAAACTGTCAACTAAACTCAACCCGGAGTGTGTTTACTCATACACTTAGCATGTTCACTGGGGAACATAACACACTCTGCTGGGGTGCAATTATAGTCACGCTGCTACAGTAAACACCATACAGGAGCAAGGTGTGTGCATGTGTGTGTGTGAGTGTCTAAGATATATAATATTATTTATCTTCTGTTGCAGTTGAGTTGATTAGAAATTGATTTTTGCCCCCCATACGCTGTGATCTACAACATGCAGAGGGGACACAATACAGGAGCGCACATGTGATTGACAGTTTGACTTCTTAACTCGGCTAAGACATTGACTTCTTAGGGGGATTTAGAAGTGGATTTTCCTCCTCAGTTCAGCACCAAGGCACCTGATTCAATTAATCTTAATCTAAATCATTAAGTGGGCTTCCACCACTGTTGGCCTCTCCTCTTTTCTTTTCTTCCCCCCCTTCAATCACTCCCTTTTCATCCTCCGCTCAGTCAGTGCTTACTTCCTCTTTGGCCAAATTGTCCCCGTCTTTGGACTTCCCTGAGATTTAACCCCTCACCTCTGCCCCGGTGCCTAAACCAGGAGGTTAGCTTCATTAAATGAGGCCCCTGCTGAGCTGTGTGTGTGTGTGAATGTGTGTGTGCACTTGTATTTTCTGCCTCTTTAGGACCTATTCTGGCATAAACAGTGAACTTCTGCAACCAGAACCTGAACCTGAGTCTCCATCTCTTTCTCAAACACACACACACAGGAAGAGAGCAACAAGAGAACATCATCGTCTTTGTCCTGCACTTGAAGAATTACAGGCGACGTGAGAGAAAGAGAAAGTGACTTTCACTATAAAAAATCACATATTCTACAGGTGCATATTTAAAAGTAGGTATAAATCAGGCTTCAACACATTGAGATTGGTTACTAATAATGGATGAGACGCATCATCATTTTGCTGTTTCACTGCAGATAGAATCCTTTCCTTATTTGACTAATTTTCTCCCCTTGGGTCACCCAGGATATGTGTGTGTGTGTGTGTGTGTGTGTGTGAGAGAGAGTCAGATCTCCAATGTTAAGAGCTTAGTGCTACATTTCTAAAGGGTCTTTTCAGAGCGAGAGGGGCTTTTGACGCCCCTGCGTGTCAAAGAAGACCTGGGCAATGAAAGAGCAGCACTTCATTCTCACTCATGCACCCCCCTCCTCTTCCTCTTCCTCTTCCTCTTCCTCCTACGCCCTTGCTCTTTCTCTCATATTGGAGACTGACACACAGTTTTCGGAACATATTTTGGGTAAGAACCACTGGCATGAGATGCACGCCAGGTCCAGCGTACTGCAGATACATGTACACTATCGTTCAAAAGTAAAAAAAAAAAAAGAAAAAGCACTTTTTTTTCAATGAATATAACATTAAATTGATCATTGTTAATGAGGTAAACGACTATTCTAGCTGCAAACGTGTTTTTTAATGGAATATGTACATAGGTGTATAGAGGCCCATTTCCAGTGTTCTAATGGTACATTGTGTTTGATAATGGCGTTAGAAGGCTATTGGGTGATTAGAAAACCCTTGTGCAATGATGTTAGTTGTCTTTTCTATTCACTTTGCAACTCTTTTGATGAATAAAAGTGTGACTTTTAATGGAAAACACACCAAAAAATTGTATAGGTGAGCCTAAACTTTTGAATGGTAGAGTATTATCTGTCAGTGTTTGTGTGTGGTCAGAGTAGTAAATCATGTTATTCTAATCTCTTTTAGAGATCATAATCCAATTAACGATAAAGAATCTGTGAATGGGAGGCAAAAAAAAGATAATGTAAGGAAGCGACAGAGAAAATGTGATACTTAATAGAGAAGCAACAAGGTTTCACTTTTTTTCCCTCGAGGCAAATAAAGGACAGGATGCTCAGGGGACAAAGACCGAGATGAAACTGCGATTGTGTGCCGTGAAGTGGACCCCCAAAGATCACACACACACACAGTGTGAGCAATTAGGAGGGAAAAGACTCCCAAAAGAAAAAGAAGCATAAGAGAGGGGGGGAGAAAGGAAACAATGACAATAGAGAGGATTACTGAACACACTGGGCCGGACAGGCACCTGGGAATTCTGAGGGTTGATTTCACGACAGTGGGTGCAGGACCTGATCAAAAAAAGTGCTCACATGTTCTTGCACACAGATTCCTCTGCTCGCTCAGCTTCCTTCTTCACTCTCTCTTCTAAACTAATATTGACTTGAATGCTCATGAATGACAAACCTGTAAAGCCTCCCTCTCTCATTGTCTGTCTCCCTCATTCACCATCATGCCTCGCATACTTTTAAATCCAGGTAAGAGGGCGGGTTGCTATGGCGACTGGACCTGTGTGTGGACACTGAGGGGACACTTGACTTTACAGAGTGAGTGTCCCCTGTTTATGTGTGTGGATTTATTATCTCTTTATAGGATATTTTGTGGCCTGAAATCTGTGCTGCTGCACAATAATTTCCCAGTTTGGGATCAATAAAGTACTATGTTGTCAGGACCAGAAGTCCTCATGGAGACCAAAACCTGGTCCTAGAGAGGCAAAACCTCCTATCTGAGTTATGTGTAGTGGTAAGATTTGAATTGTGGTTAGGTTAAGGTGATGGTAAGGCATTCATGGTTTGGGTTAGAGCTGATTAATCAGTTTGAAGCTTTTTTTTCGTCATTAAAACCAGATTTCGGATCGTTTTAGCTTCTTAAAGGTGCATTATGTAATAAATCTAAAGCAACTGGACATAAAATCCTCCTAATATGTCACAGAGACTCAGGAATAATGTTCATATAACAAACTGAACTCACCAACAACAACAGTACAGCCAAAATATTTGCATTAAAAAAACATTTTGCAGACTGCAAATCATGTTTACGTTTTGAAATCATGTTTTGGCATGTGGCGCCATCTACCGCCGTCTACCAGTCATTGCAGTCAGTAGAGTCTCAGCTGCCGAGCAACCACGGGTTGACAGTTACGTCGGCAAAGAAACCTGAAAGTATTTTGTCTCGGTATTTTGAATTTGAATGTAGTAACCGTTTTTGGCCACTTACATATGGCTCCTTTAAATGTGCATATGTTCTTAGTTTATTTGCTCCACATAACAAAGAAATCGTAACAAAACAAGACACTGGAGAACATTTTGTTTTTTAACATTTTCTGACATTTTATGGACCAATCGATTATGAACATAATCGTTAGTTGCAGCTGTAGTTTGGGTGAAAGCTTTATTTAGTTGGTCCAAATGAAGTCAGTGCAGTGACCTAAGAAGAGTATCTTTGTGTGTGTGTGTGTGTGTGTGTGTGTGTGTGTGTGTGTGTGTGCTCGGTTTACCGAAACTCTTGTGGTAGCAGCTATGTTATTTCTCTTGCTGCTTTGCTCAGGAGTTTTTATTTTGCAATGTGTCTCTGGACGCAGTCAGACAGGAAAGCCGAGATGATTGCTCGGTAAGAAATGTTACATTCTGCCTACAGATTTCCTACACAAATAGCTCCTGCTCTTTCCCCCTCAGCTCCCTTATTGTCTCAGCAGCGCGTTTTTCCGAACAAAGCCGTTGAGTTGAGCTTCTGAGACTGAGTTGTCACACGGTTGTCTGGTTGTCTTGTTACATACATACAGTATATATATATATAAATGTATATATATACGTCTGATCACATCTCACTTTCAAACAAGAAAACACCACGACGCGTAAATCCAGACATGCATTACGTCGCTTTCCAGCACCCGGGAACAGATTTGTCAGCAGTCTGAGACGCCATGACATCATCAGAAATGTTTACACATGTAATTATAGACAAGTGAGGAAACACACACACACACACACACACACACGGGAGGAGGAGGAGGCATAGACAGTGGCTTGCAGTAATGCAATAATTGCATATGAGGAGAGCTGAGAAGCATTTAGTAATGGGGACATAGTTTTCCTCTGATGATGTTTTAAAGGGAAACTGACGGATGATAAAATGTGTCACACTGTGCACCTGCACCTGTTAAAGGTCCAGTGTGTAATATTTACGAGGCTTTATTCTCTGAATTTGAACACATACTCACCACTCAGATTATGACTTGTGCTCGTAAGGAAACAAGCAGGAACCGACTCTAACAAGAAGACTTTAATATTCCTCTTTCCTTTGTTAATTGCTTCCACACTCAGATTTCTTTCCATCACACCTTTCCATATTCCCCCTTATTTATCCAAATCTCTTCCATTTCTCTCTTCCTGCGTCGTCCTCTCTCTCACTCACTCACACACATCCTCCTCTCCACCCTCCACCACCCTCCCGCTCCCTGTATAATGAGTCTAATCCATCAGCCAGACAGTATTAATCGTATTCCGATAGCAGTGTGTTCGCTCGCCGCTCGCTGCTGTCTCTGTCTCTACGAGTCAATAATCCTGGCTCTAACACCTATACACACTGCCTATGACAGTAAGTGTGTGTGTGTTTGTGTGTGTGTGTGTGTGTGTGTGTGTGTGTACAGTAAAACCAGCTCAGCACTACAGCCACATTTAATGCAGTCTTTGCCAGAGGTGGAAAAAGTACTAAAATATTGTACTCAAGTAAAAGTATCAATACTCTGATGAAATATTACTCAAGTAGAAGTAGTCATCTGAAAATGTACTCAAGTAGAAGTAAAAAGTAGTTCATTTGAAATGTACTTTAAGTAAAAGTTACTTAGTTACTTTGTGTGGGGTGTGTGAGGGTAGTAGAAATATGACAAGGGGTCAGAAACTGACCAATTGTTATTTTTACTCAGTAATGGATAGGATTTATAAAGTAACTATAAAGTACAATACTTGAGTCAATACGTACTCAAGTAAAATACAAAATCTGGATTTTAAATTGTACTTAAAAAATACAAAATACACAAAAAAAAGCATTCGATACAGTGACTTGAGTAAATGTATTTCATTACTTTCCACCTCTGGTCTTTGCCTGCTGGAGTGTCCAAAATACACACAGACACACACACACACACACAACTAAAATGACCACTAGTTGGACGCGTTGCCAGACCACTGACAAACTTTCTGGCCGGTGACATCATATCCTTTTCCTGTTTGCCTCTTTGCGTTGCCACACAATAATAATAATAAACAGAATAGACGAATAGAACGTGACAGCACGCGGACACATGTCTGGGCCTGTTGCTCCGCGTCTGCGTTGCCCGAGTTCCTCGACCACATCTTTGACCCGATCTGCCACAAACTCCATGACCCAATAAGCTGAGGGAGCGGCCTCCTCCCTCCTCGTCTGTCTCTTTTCCATTTAGAAACCTCAATGTCTTACAGAAAAAAAAAACAAAAAAAAAACCCTCTTACTGGCGGATAATGTATCAATTTGGCAGCCAACGTTCCCTTTGTCATTTTCAGCCATCTCGTCTTCTCCCCACACACACAATTCCCTTCATCCATCAATAGCTGCACTATTCTCCTGATCGCTCAATCATTGCATCAGCCTTTTTCATCCATCACTCATTCATTTCTCTCTCTTTTTTTCCCCCTCTCTCCTCTTCATCTGTCAACCGAGCGACGCAGCTCGGTCAGACGAGCAGAAGCTGAGATATCAGTGTCCTCGATATCACGTTAAACAGAACCATCATCTGCTGTTTCTGTGGCCAACAAACAACTAAGAGTGATGTAAAAATAAACAGCTAAAGGGACCATAAACTATGAAATGAAGAGGTTTTTTTTTCTTTTTTTCTCCTCCTTTAAAAACATTTTCAGTGATTGACAGCTGAGCTTTGGAGGAGACGGTTTGTGGTTAAGGAAAGAGTGTGTTTGTAGATGAGGAATGAGGGGTTATGTAGCGTATCACTGGAAAGAAGCATACAGCGAGTGTGTGTGTGTGCGTGCGTGTGTGTTTGTGAAGACTGCAGTGGCGATGACTTACTCACCCCAGTGTCATTATTCACAGTTTACAAACCATGACAAGACAGGCAGAGATAATAACATACACTCTCTCTCGCTCTTGCTCTTTTCACACACAAACACTCAAAACACACACACACGCACGCACGTACGCACACACACACACTCACACACACACTCATAATTCAGCAATGTGTGCGGTTTTGTCTTTCCTTCCCAGTGTTTACACAGCAGCTTAGAGTGACATGCTGAGAGCACTGCTCATGCACACACACAGAAAGACAGAGAGAGAACAGGTGATTTTAAGATTTAAAAGATGATAATGTGAAGACACTTTCTCTCATCTATTGCTTATCTGAAAGTTTTCTGCAGGGTTAAACGGTGTCATTTTGTGTGTCTTTTTACCTTCTTTTGAGGATGTGCATAATTGAGATACAAGGACGCAGCATGTCGGATGTTCTTTGGCAGCTTCAAAGTTATAAAGACATCCTTTAAAAATGTAAAAATGAATTTTAAAAAAGCACATGCTTGAAAGCTCTGTGCTTTTATTAAATTCAAAAAAGTATCTGATGAGTAAAAATACTCAGGAGTGATCACATTGAAGACGTCACAGCATTTGGTGAAGATTTGGGAAAGACCAAAAAGTTCACAAAAGAAGTCCTTATATGGACATCCTGGGGTGTGCCTTTATAGGTCATATATTCAGGCTTTATAAAATGCAGTTTTCTGTGTTCTCATGTGTTGTTGAGTCAAAGTTAGGATTTTTACTTTATTGCACATTTTTTCTTAAAGTGGCACTTGTGCAGAAGGGGACAAAATAAACTGTCTTTATTTTATTTTTGCTCATAAAAACAAGTCAAGCGATCGTTGAAATGTGACCTTTAAACAAATAACATGATTAGAATCTAATCGTAATGTGAAATATTATATTTTACAGACATAATATTGATGAAATTGCACTTATTTTTCTCAAGAAAAAAAAAACTTAATTTAATATAAAAACAAAGGAAAACATTTGAAGTGCGTGTTGTTAATCGGTTGTTATGCTATTATTTGATTGGTCTGGCCCTCTTGAGATCTTGAGTTTGACACCCCTGGTTTATAGGTTGTGCTGAAAAAGAGTAGTGTAAGACACTATACTGCACATTCTTAGAAATAAGGGTTCAAAAAAGGGTCCTTCAACAAGGGCTGAGGTTCTACCTGGAACCATTTGCTTCTAAAAAATCCTTACCCAGAAGAAAGGGTTTTTCAAGGGTTCTTGGTAACACTAATGGTTCCAGTAAGAACCATTTTGATCCAGAGAACCCTTTAAAACCCCTTTCCTGAATAAAGGCTTTTAAAAGGGTTCTTGGTGGAACCCTCCAAAAGGGTTCTCCTATGAGGACCAGCTGAAGAACCTTATATGGTTCTACTTAGCACTTTTATTTCTAAGAAAAAATGGAAATGAAGCCAGCTGGATGAAAATGTATGTATTTATATAACATTATGATAAAAAGAGAGAGGATCATTACTGTTTAAATACGAGCTGAGGGCTGATCAAATTTCTCCCTTCAGGCACCATTAGCGTAACTGTCAGTTGCTGTGTGTGTGTGTGTGTGTAACAGAAATTGTTTCCTCCCCTGAGGCCGCGCACTTGAACTCATTGTGAGAATGAACATCTTGTCAATCGCCTACTCTGGATTGTTTAGGGAAAAGAGGGATTCATCAGGCTAAGAGGGTGATGAAGCCGAGGCAGTTTACAGTATCCGACCCAACACCTGCGAAATGCTTTTAGACCAGAGAGAGAGAGAGAGAGAGCAAGGGAGAGGAGGAGGAGGAGGGGGAGGAGAGGAAGAGGAAGCCAGAGGAGAGAACAAAAACATGGAAGAACAACATTTGTGGCCGTCAGAAAGAAATCCAAGTACTATGCGGATAAAAAAAGAACAAATTGGCAGAAAGGTTTAGTTTCTGCTTTTCTTTTATCGCAACTCCACCTCCTCGTCTTTGTCTCGCTCCAAATCTATTCAAGATGTCTCCAGCCACCACCACCATCACCACCACCTCACCCCCCCCCCCATCCCTCTGTTTGCCAGCTCCTGGCAATCACAGACTGGCTGAGATATTCCTCTTCAAATAGTTCCTCTCCGTCAATGTTGTCTTTCTTTCTTTCACCACCACAGGCTCGGGTCACACACACTTGTCACTCTGAACCAGCTGTCCTGCACCATCTGTCCACTGTCCGCACACACACACACACATCATAGTACACCACACACACACCGTGCCCAAGAACCATTTACGTTTATTAGGCCGCGTCAAAATAAACACGATATCCGACAATGATCGGAGAAAGATGACGGAATTAGACGGAGACAAAAAAGACGGCAAACACTTACGAACAAAAGCAGAGATCCATTTTATACACAGCTGACAATCGATGTGAGAAGTCGTGCGTGTTGTCAAACACTCATCGTGCGCTAACCTTCATTGGTTGTCACTTTCGTGGGTTTTAGTCCGTACCTAACGTCAGATTTCAACAGAATATTAAAGCACTATGAAAGCAGGGCATTAAAGGTGCATTTTGTAATAAATCTAAAGCAACTGGCCATACAATCCTCCTAATATGTCACAGAGACTCAGGAATAATGTTCATATAACAAACTGAACTCACCAACAACAACAGTACAGCCAAAATATTTGCATTAAGGTAAATATTTTGCAGACTGCAAATCAAGTTTATGTTTTGAAATCATGTTTTGGCATGTGGCGCCACCTACCGCCATCTACCAATCATTGCAGTCAGTAGCGTCTGCAGAGCAACCACGGGTTGCCAGTTATGTCAGAAAACGAAACCTAAAAGACCTTGGTATTTTGAATTTGAATGTAGTAACCGTTTTTGGCCACATTCTTACATATGGCGCCTTTAAACACTTTCAAATCCTTGATCGCCTACAACTTTTAAGTAGTTGTCACACACTTAACTATCAGTAATAATAATCTAGGATTATGTGTAGAGCTGAGACAATTCCTCAATTAATTTAATCGTCAACTATTCTGATAATCGATTAATCGAAAGTTTGAAACTTTTTTCATGATTAAAACAAGATTTCTGATGTTTTAGCTTGTGAATATTTTTTTCGTCTCTTTGCGCCATATAATAAAGAAATCACTAAAACTGAATTATTTTGGTTTGTGGACAAAAGATCATCATGTCCAGGTCATCTCTCATTATGTGATTATAATATAATACTGACCAGTTGGAGCTAATTTGGTCCGGCACATGGACATGGACATGTTCAGACACCTCAGAGCAAAGCGATGCCTCTGTTCCATTTACTAACACACACAAGCTGTTTGGTCTGAAACACAATCCACCGCTGACACCCTGCTGTCCACAATGTCCATAGTGAGCTGTTTGTGTCCCAAATATAGAAAATATGCATCGGTCAGAGCTTGTTGAGTGACTTTAGAGAGGCGACATAGCAGCAGTCGGGACATAGTGGAAGTTTGTTTGAAGGCTGGACGCTGATTAGATTAGCAGGGTTTATGTGTGTGTGTGTGTTATATTGGTTGGTAATGCACTAAACAGCTGTGACACACACACACACACACACACACACACACACACACACAAATGGATCAACATTACTGAACGTCCAGCTGACTGACTGACCATGTAAGTGTTTCTAAAAGCGTGTGCATGTGCAGTATGTGTCTTTATGGAAGAAGTGGACTGATGTAATGAGGCTGTAATAAGGCTGCAGCTAGATCCTGGTGAAGACAGACAGCGACCTCTGACCCCAGCCTGCACACGCTCATCTTCTTCCTCCTCTTCTTCCTTTGCACCCTCCCTTGTTCCTGCTCACCCTCTCTCTCATATTTTCCCACCGTCCGTCCTCACTCGTCCTCTTCCTTCCTACGCAACTGTCCTTCCTTGATTCCTACACTCCATTTTCATCACTTCATTCACTTCCTCTGCCTCGTCCTTCAAGTGGAACTTTGCAAGTCTCTATGGAGCTCCCCCCCCCCTGCAGCCTTGCAAGGTTGGTGTTCCACTAACAGACAGTAGGGGGAGTGGAAACAGCCCTCGATCTCCCCCGCAACAAGACGTTTAACCATCACAGTGACTCTGAAGCTGTCAAAATCTTGCATAGTTCCACTTTAAATGGAAGAGTTGGATCCAGGGTTGAGTTGGAGATCATTTTCTTCCTCATGCATCACCTTTAACAACATAATAACTTTAACAACACCTGCTTCAGATCAAAAAGTGCCATTGTGGTGTTTATAGCGCCATCTTCTACCAGTTTATCCTGAGTTTTCAGGGGCGAAATCTCCAAATATTCATGTTTTTTGGACTTTGGGAGCTAAATCAGAACATGCTAACCACTACACCAGCTGTGTGGCCTGTTTACAGCTCTAGTGCCTCCAAAATAAAGGTTTTTCTAATGAAATGTATGTGCAGTTTCCTGCACAGATCAACAGCTGAACATGAAACACTTGGTGTTTCTCAGCAGCACAGAGTTTTACCAAGTGACCAAGACTTGTCATTTTGTACTTGATGTTGAAAAAAAAAAAGATGCTTTAAATCTGCCATGACACTGATCGAGGCTTTTATTTACATATTTCCATTAAAAAGAGTTGCGGGGTTCCTCCTCACAACAGGGAGCAGGCAAAACGAGACTGTGGCGTTTCTGAGGGAAGAGGATAATAATGAGGACATTTTCTGGAGTCGAGACAAAAATGCATGAACCGATGACACAATGCCGGGGAGTTGTTGCTGAGGGTGGGGGAGAGACACACCGAAGGAACGCACACGCCGCTGATGCCTGCGATACATCTGATGCATCTGAATGACGTCTGAGTTTGGGGGATGACAGCGCTTGATTAGATCTTCCCCAGGGAACAAGATCATCATCATCATCATCATACATACGTAAATATGTGGACGATTTTAAATGATCTGACATCACTGCCATGACAACTTTAACCAGATCTAAACATTGCGGTGAGGGTTGATTAGTAACCGACTGAACATCAGCCATTCTGCATATCCAGTATTCTATAACCACACATACACTACTCACAAAAAGTTAGGGCTGTTTGGTTTCAGAATGGACCTAAAATGCACTCTAACCTTTACATTTAAACGTACATGTCCAATTGTTCAGTATTTTAGTACTTCTCTAACTTCTCTAGCTGTTCTCTAACAAAGTGATTAACCGCAAAAATCACAACAACTGTCTGATGTAGTGGTTCAACTGTTATTGAATCATGATGTTGACATCGTGAGACCAAGACACCACTTTAAAATTGATCAAGTTATTGAGACATTGGGATGTTTTGTTGTGGTATTGCCGCCACTGATGTTTCGCTCTTGTTTGAGATAAAGAAATGACCATTGGATCCTTCTACTTAAAGGCGCCATATGTAAGAATGTGGCCAAAAACGGTTACTACACTAAAATGAAAAATACCAAGGTATTTTAGGTTTCGTTTTCTCCGCCATTGTAGCTCAGATGTAACTGGCAATCCGTGGTTGCTCGGCAGCTGAGACTCTACCAACTGCAATGATTGGTAGACGGCGGTAGGTGGCGCCACATGCCAAAGTCTGCAAAATATATTTTTTAATGGGAATATTTTGGCTGTACTGATGTAGTTGATGAGTTCAGTATGTTATATGAATATTATTCCTGAGTCTCTGTGACATATTAGGAGGATTTTATGGCCAGTTGCTTTAGATTTATTACATAATGCACCTTTAAATGCCCTGCTTTCATGGTGGAATATCACTGCAGCATGAACTTTTCTTAGGGATATTCTTGTCCATGTAATATCCCTAACTTATTGTGAGTCGTGTATAAAAAGCCTCCTCTGTTGTTGCTGAGCGATGCCTTCTCTGTTTCCAGTTGCAGCAGCGTTTAGCTTAAAATAAACAGATAGAACCACGACGACAACGTGAGACAAAAGAGTGTGACCTGCAGGGGTTGCAACAGCTGGATTTCGTAGAATATTATTTATAGTGGGTTTTTTTTTTTACCCATTACTGGGTTGGCAACTTCAAATGCAGCAAATAAGGGAGTGCACACAACACAAAGATGCCCCCCTGTGTGTGGACTTATTTGACTGCTTGTTTGACAGGTGATCCATCACAAGTGCAGCCATAATTGCTGTAGAAATGACAACTTGAGTTTTAAAAATACCATTTCTATGCAGGATAAAAAACGCTTTCCAGGGAAAATGGAGCAACTTTAACCACACTGATTGGATCCATTGAGCGCCTTACAGTGGGGCTGAAGCAGAGCCTGACATTGTTTTCTTTTTCACTCTGCGGTCGAGGCCACGGCGAGGCTTGACTGACGAGAAAGAGAACACTCTAAAGAGTGACAGGCAGCACTTGAGACAGACCTGCGAGCGCAGAGGTCCTACTGAGCTATTGTCACGCAGCACACAGGTTAACAAGACACTGCACCGAGCCTCTCTAACCTCTGTCTTTCACTCGGCTCCTTCTTTGGCCTGGATTCCTCTCACGCGCTCATATTATGCTCTACATGCTTCTCCCTTAACCTTTCGTCTGTTTCACTTCTCCGTCGTTCCTTCCAATTTGTCTTTTTCAGATAAAAAGTTGAGACAACAAGAGCTGAAAACAGTCGTCTCACCTCCAGTAATGAGTTTATTCCCACTACAAGTTTCTTTTTTATTGAATTAGACCGTTTCTTTATATTCGTTTTTATATCTCGGCCCCTCTCGCATCGCCGTCTTCCTTCCTCGTCTCCTTTTCACTCAGCGTCACTGTCACTCACTCTCCAGTGTATACATCTATTCATAACTCTGGGTTATCATTTCAAAAGGCTTTTCAATTCAGGTCCTTACAGAGGCAGCATAAAGAGGCTGCCACGGGGCAAAGAAACGCACACACACACACGCGCGAGCGTAAAACAAATATACAGCAGCATCGACACAGCCCTGACCGCGTCACGTAAACAAAGTTAACAGAACATAAACACGCACATTATCGCGCACCGTTTGTGAAGGTATGAAAACACTCACACCCTGTTTTTTGTCAGATGCTAAGTGGTATCTAAGAAACAGAACTCGTGATTACATACACACACAGGGGAGGGGGAATCCCTGATTGCTGAGTTTATTATTATACCGTGTTGACTCCATCTTTTACAGCTGACATGTTCACCCCTCTCCAGTAACTGTTTTTCTTCCGTCTTTCCCTACGTTCTCTCCATCATCTCGTCTGTCGCTCGGTCACGGCCGGCTGCAGCTCTGTCATCTATCGTTCCCTGTCGTCTTTCTCTGGAAAGAGGCTCTAAGCTGCCCTCAGGGTTTCAACTTATTATATTACAGTACACCTCAAATCTCTCACACACAAAAGCATGCACACAAACGGTAATACACTAATGGAAGAAAGACGTACAAAAGGCGCCGCTAAGTGAGCAAAGAGCCACTGGATACAGAAGGAAAGAGCATCTCAAAGAGCCTTTTGGGTCACACACACATACAGTTATGGCGTGTGTGCATGCGCTATTGTATTAAAACGACCTTGAAATAATCAGCACTTTTGGGAGCGATTAGGAAACAAATGTTGTGTTTATTTTAACAGTTGTACAAGCCCCCAAAAAAATGCAGCGTAAGATGTGTCGCACTCAGCCTCTGTTTCCTTATTTTGTATTTCTGTTAAATATTCATGGATCCCATGGAGATTAGTATCTGCGAGTGCTCGCTAACAGAAATCTTAATAAAAAAATGACACACTGACGGAATATTAACACAAACACACGTTGATAAAGTGACTGCAAAACAAGCACGGGGTACAAACGTACACACATCTTTATTCAAACCCCGCCTCAATCAAAGTGTTTCTCTGCACTGCAGCATATACTGCATACTGTGTTTGCATAAGAGTATGTGTGTGTGTGTGTGTGTGTGTGTGTGTGTGTGTGTGTCTGATGTGCATAATAGTTAACTGTATCACACCTTCACCATGGGAAATACCCACTGCACATTTCAATTACTTACTTGTGTGTGTTTTTATGCGTGTGTGTGTGTGTGTGCGTGCAGAAGCGTGGCGGGGCGTTAGGAACTGCTCCATTGATGAAAGAATGAAGTCATTTTTCAATGTGGGGTTAAGCGCTGCATTATTGCCGCCTCATTTGGCTCCTGTGGGCCACCATAGCCCTCCCGTCTGGTTTCCATGGCACAGAGGGAGAACAGAGGGGGGAATGTCCCTGCTTACCAGACTGCAAGTTCATCCATCAGCTCTCTCTCCCTCACACTCACACACACACACACACACACACACACACACACACACACACACACACACACACACACACACACACACACACACACACACACACACACAGAGGAGCAGGCAATAACGGCTTATCCCACTCACACTCAACTTTCCCACAAAGTTGCAACAAATCAAGAGCACCAGTGCTAAGTCTCCTTAAGCCAGCCGATATCACATTATACCCTCGTAGTGCTCGGGCAACACAGAGCAACGGTGTGTGTGTGTGTGTGTGTGTGTGTGTGTGTTGTGTGTGTGTGTGTGGCTGTAAAAATCAATTCATCTGAAAGGATTGCGTTAGACTCACACAGACTACAGCAGGGGCTTTGACTGTAAACAAAAGGGAAATCTTAAAGAGTCCCCAATGCTACAGGAGGGGAAAAGTTTGCTCCAGAGTTTCTTTGCCTTTGCATATGAGGGTGTGTGTGTGTGTGTGTGTGTGTGTGATTTGCTCAGCATTGACGACCACAAGTGCGTACCAGTTCACAAACACTGCAGGGATTGTCTGCGGTAACAAGGTGGGACGGACGGCCTCAGTGTGCACACACACCTTTTTTACTGTGTGTGTGTGTGTGTGTGTGTTTCGGCTGCTCTGAATGCGTGCCAAAGCATTTGAACATTGTCAGTTCCAATAATAATGACATTCCTCCAGTGATGTCATACAGAGAGACAGCTTCACTATGAAGCTGTCTCAGAGAGATGGAGGCAACCAGTGTAAACTTTCCCCCTCAAAGTTGACTTAAAAACATCCTACAAGCTGTGTCCTCTGCCGCCTTGAGTTTACTGTAAACATCTCCATGTATCACTGTCATATCAGCATATTCATCTCCTTATAGAGGGCCAGCCTCCCCGCAGGGCACCATTCTCCCTGGTTCTCCCGCTGACGCTGGGCACAAGCACATACACTTGTGTGTGTAAGACACACACCAACGTCTACAATCTACCCTTCAGCCTGTGTGACACTTACATTTTTTTTTTTTTTAGAATCCATTTATCATGGCGACACAAAAAGGAATGACAGCACGTGCAAAAAAATGCACACACACACACACACACAAGCTGTTCTACACAGTATTTGACAGGACGCTTAATCACTAATACATCATTGCTCTGTGTTGTGCAAAGTTTGTAGACCTTTGTTATTGAAAAATGTTTATTCCATGGTATTATATTATCATGTATTGTGGTATAGTATGTGTATATATATACACATATATAAACATATATGTGTATATATACATATATACACATATATAAACATATATGTGTATATATACATATATACACATATATAAACATATATATGTGTATATATAAACATATATATGTATATATACCCGTATATATACATATATATACACATATACGTATATATACACATATACATATATATATAAATGTATATACACACATACACATATATACACATATACGTATATATACATATATGTATATACACACATATACGTATATATACATATATATACATATATATACACACATGTATATAAATATACACATACATGCATATATACACATACATGCATATATACACGTATATACATAAACACATACACATACAAATATATTAAAATCTGATTCAAAAAACATATATATGTATTTATACGTATATACACATCTACATATACATGTATATATACATACATAAAAATATACATATATGTATATATACATATATATAAATATATATGTATATATACACGTATATACATACACATATATTTTAAAAACGGATAAAAAAAAACAGTTAACTGGCCACAACTGACACTGGCAGAGTGGGCCCCTCTGTGTAAAGGTGATCCACTTGGATCCATCTTTACCCCCCTCTCACCTCCCCATGTCTATAAAAAGCCTGGTGTCACATAGTGCGATCTCCCGTCTCCTCTCCCAGACTCTCTGACGAGGTGTCAACCCTTCCCCAGCCCCGTCTGACACAGAAGCCACATACCAAACATCGACTTTCCTGTTTGTGTGTGTCTATGGGAGCGCAGAGTGAGTGTTATCACATTCCTTTTTGCGGTTTCCACGTTTGTGCATCATATTAAGAACCCGGGAGCAACTGTAATTTTGAGAAACGGAAACCAAAAGGTTCAATCTTGACCATCGCAATTATTGCCGTAACGCGGTCAACACACACAACAACAGCACCCCCTGTAAAACTGTGTTACTCATTCAAGAAATCACAACTTTATTAGCTCACACACAGCATGACACATCTCTAAAAGCAGCAGGCCGAGCAGGCCGCCCGCTACACTGATATAACATGACTTTATTAGCCAGTCTGCACAAGTCGCACGACAGCTTCGGGGCAAGTTCATTAACGTGATCATGGCCAACATTCAAAAACAAAACAACTTCATGACTTCAAGTTACTGTGCCAGACACGGACACAGTGGAGGCCATTCTGTGTCTGTGCTGTCAGAGGAAAAAAGCTTGTGATACGATATGGAAGGGAAAAGACGGGGAATGTGTGATTATTCTGAAAAATCTGTGCTTTATACTCAGCTAATTGCTAGAAAACATAGAACACAATTCCAATATTATCTTTAAATGTACAGTATATACAGAGGCTATAAGAACGTGCAATATAAAGTGTCTTATATAATTTTTTCAGTAGAACCGAAGCAATCTGATGACAAAAAGTACTCAAATTGTTGAAAATTGAATTGAATTTGTGAAATTTGTGAAATATGTCACAGTTCCAAGTTCACTTAACTAATTTTTATTAACAAAAAGAAAAGAAATATGGTAAAATCTGCACAATTATAGCGAATTTATATCACTACGAAAGCATGAATATGTGATCTATAAGCAGACCCAGCCCTGTGCTGCTGGTGTATACAAACAAACGCTCCCTCAGTTCCTTCCCTCCTTTATTTCATCAGTTCAAACCAAAAAAAGAGTATTATGATATCATTTTTCATTTCATTTTTCTTGTTAGTCAAGGCCAGAAATGACATGGGGGGGCTCACACACACACACAAATACACACACACACACACAGTTGGATTCCTAGACCCAGAACCATGTGACATTTGCTTATTGAATGCTCTCCTCCGGAACACATTCATAATTTATGGAGAGATTGGATCTGTCTCCACAACACTCACACACACACACATGCACACACACACGCACTCATGCACACACGCACTCATGCACACACACACACAACCTGTCCCCCCCCCCCATCTTTCTGTCAACCTCCTTCCTTTCAATAAACACGTCAACGACTTCTTTGTAAAAGTTATTCTAATGTGTTTAATTGAATTTAATTAACAGAGAACTAAAACTAAAATAAACTATTATAGCTCCACCTCCCCACCCCTCTGTTATTCTCTCTCTCTCTCTCTGGGGACCTCAGAATAAGTGATGTTACTAATTGACCAATCACGTTGCACTAACAAGACTGTCAGACTGTGTTAGGATCATCCGCCAATCATGGCCTGCTGAGTTGTCTCCCTGGGCAACTGTTAGCCAATGACCTGCAAGAATGTGGCTAGGAGCAATCACGGCCAACACGCACGCACGCACGCACGCACGCACGCACACAAACACACGCTCATCATAACTTGCTTGTATTGCGACCCTCTGCGACTTCAGCAGCCCGTGTGTGTGTGTGCTCTATTATTCAAAAACCATGTTGCTCAGGAACAAAGACTTTGCTGCCCATTAGTGACCAAAAGCTGGAGGGCACACACACACACACACACAAAGACACACACAAACACACAGCTTTGTTCATTTTGACGACGACCATCTCTGCCCAGAGCATGCCAGAGTCAGACTAGCCTTTTTTTTTTTTTTATCCTCCTCATACACTTTGCCTCTTTTCTTGCTTTCATCTTCCAACTCTTTCTCCATCACTGGGTCAGGTCCTTAACCTCCTTTTCCTCCTGACTGCCTCAGATCCCTCGTCTTTCTTCTTATTTCTTGTTCTCTTCAACGTCAACTTTCATGCCCCCTTCTTCCATTTTGGATCATTTACTGAACTTCTCCATCTTAACGCCACTGCTTCTAAGTGACAGTGACAGTTGCCTCATCATGGTAAGTGGAGCCAAGGCTATTAACACACACACACTGGGCACAATTTCAGCTCCGTCCGATGGCCACAGTGATAATCAAGGTTTGACACACTCACACACACACACATATGCACGGGGCAGCTTGTTAGTATGTTAATTTCCACTGTGCATATGAATGATCATCTGAGCGCAAACAAACACACACACACACAGTGACCATCTGCTGCACCGAGGTGTGTGAGTGTGTGTGTGTGTTTCTGCTCTCTGAAAATGTCACAGTTTATATGTTCAACAATGAAGTGTTACACACACGCGCGCACACACACACATAATTGAAAGACGAGATGCATCTATAATGGAGACAGATAGAGGAGTAATCCCATTTCATTCTTCCATAAGGGTTGTGGATTAGAGGAGGATTAGGACAGTATCATGACAAGATTATGACAAACATGAAGCTCCGCTGCACTAAGCCCATTACTCGCTTTTCTGTCACTTGTGTGTGTGTGTAACAGAGTTAATGAATACCTTGATACGTTAGGATGAATTCCTTTGGGAGTGTGTGTGTGTGTGTGTGTGTCAGAGGGGTTCAGATGTATTTCTGAAGCGTCACACACCACATATGGGTCACTGCTGCTGTCCCTCAGCGTCAGAAATTGGGGTTTCGCTTCGGGAGGAGGAGGAGGAGGAGGAGGGGACATCAGAAGTATTAAATCTGGATCTCCAACAAGGTTCAATGAGCTTTTGAGCGTTGAGACGATCAGGATAGAGTCCCAACTCGTGAGCGAGTGAATCGTAATTACGACGAGCGAACAGCAGAAAAACCTCAAGGCCAAATAGGAAACACACCTCCTTCGTGTCGAGCTGTTAACTTAACGGGCGACATTAGGAGGTCGTAATGAGAGGTCGGACAGTGTGTTGTTATTTTTGGTCCGGGGTTCTTCGGTAACCAAAGGACGGACGGACGGACACAGACGGGGAGGAAGTTCAACAGACTCGCAGAAGAGGAACGTTTAAGGATCATATTTTAGTCATGATGTCGGAATTAAAGTCTTTAAAATGCATAAAGCCAGGCTAAATGTACTTGTACAGAATCCAATTAGTTCTGGAAAGCATGAAAAACAAACGAATGCTACCTTCAAGATCAAGTCAGAATTAAATCCTAAGGGTTAGGGTCCATCTCTATGGAACCAAATCCACAATAAAATCACGTGTTCTGTCTTTTGTTAGGTGATTTAAAGAAGTATATAACGTTCACACACCCACACGTTACATCTAATGAAGCAGAGAAAAGAGAGAGAGAGATCAGCAGAAGATTATTTCAGCTTTAAGTTGAGTCGAGATGAAGGTGTGAGGCCAGAGTTTGAGATGAGAAGGGAGTGAGCTGTTTAAGAGAGAAGGATGACGACGATTGCTGGCGCTGCGAGGAGGCGCGCTGTGACTGGGGTGTTGTAAGAGAGCGATTCCAGCAGCTACTGTCACTGACCTCAGGAAAAGAGAATTTTATGACAATCTCCCCCCCCCCCTCCCTTCATCATTTCTTGCGCCAAACAGCCTCTTAAGTAACGGCCGCCTTTGTCCTTCCCTGAGCTGTTGCACCCTTTATTTACGTCCGAGCCGAGCAAACCTGCCCATCTGTGCGAGCGCCGGGGTTAGAAACCCGAGGCCATGACCACTTGACAGGGGCCCGCAGATTGTTTGCTGATTGCAGCTGGGTTTCCACATGACCAGATTACCAATTAGCTCTAATGAGCTCCGGGCAAAAGGTGAGAGCACAGAACGATCTCATTTGGGTTGTGAATTAGAAAACGGTTGAGCGACACTTGAGTTTTTTTTAAACACAGCAAAGAGCTGGGGGGAAAAAAGTGTCGGTTCGGTGCTGCGACTGAGGGAAGCGGGCAGGTTTTTACGGCATGTACGGCTTAATCTGTTGTTAATTGTTAAGAGGTGGAAATCTCTTCTTCTGAAGCCTTTGTTGCTAATGTGAGAAGACAATGTGTCCCAGAGTTCATCAGCAGTCACACACACACACACAAGTGTGGTTACAGCAAAAGAACAGCTGAGCTTTAGATTACCCTAAAATCCCCCACGACGATGAGTTTGGGACAGAGGGGTGAAATAAACTTACCACCTGCTACTGGTAGTCCACACACACACACACACACACACACAGTCACACACACACTCTTTCCCCTAACATCTGCCACTGCAGTCCCCCGTGTTTTGCCAACACCGGAAACTTTCAGACTAATAGTCACAGCTCAAGGCTGTGCTTACAGTTCCACCAGCTTTTAATGGCTGTTCGCCTTACATCATTAATGCATATCAATCACCATAAACACACACACACACACTCACAAGTGTGCACATGCAGCAGGATTTGTATCACTGAGCTGTGAATAACAGAGCTGAAGGCCTCTGCAGTGAGTATTGAGCTATTAAAAGTTCACAGGGAGGGAGACGAGTGATGGAGGGAGGCAGGGACAAAGTGGGAAATCAAACTCACTCAGACGTATATACCTGCAAACCCTCGGGTGATTAAAGGCACGGACAGAATAAGAGAAACACCTTCCTCTCGTGAAATACCTATTCATAATGCATGGGTTTCTGTCTACTGTGTTAGAGGCAGTGATTTAAGTTGACTGTTAAGTGCTGATTGATCATTTGAGGAACTATTTACAGTTCAAAACAAAGTGCCAAACGTATTTCCTGTATCATAAGCAAGTGACAAGTTATAGAGAAATAAAATATGTGTGCTTTGATAAGACATCTTCAGGTTGAGGAGTCTAAAACACTCCTATATCTGATTCTCTTAGGATCCACTGTATTGCAATGGTTATTCTTCTATTTTAAAGTTAGTGAGGGTTGATAACGTACTACTTTTGCATGAAGTTAGTCTACATCAGTGTTTCCCAACCCTGGTCCTCAGGGAACACTGGCCTGCCGTGCTTTAGATGTTGCTCTGCTATAAAAACACCTGATTCAAATAAATCGCCAGCTCTGCAGAAGCATAATAACAACTTTTGCATTCAAAAAAAGGAAAAAAAAGTTACACTTTTGTTCAAATATTTTTTTTTCAAAAAAAAAATATATATATTTTTTTATTTTTTTTTAAATGTTTTTTATTCAAAACATTTTTTTTTTCATTTTTTTTCAACTTTTGTCAATTTTTTAAATTAATGTTTCAACTTTTGGAAAAAAAAAATTCAAACAATTCAATGTTTCAACTTTTGTTAGAATTTTTTTTTTTCAAAAATGTAATGTTTCAACTTTTGGAAATTTCAAAAAAAAATATTTACATTTTTTTTTTTTTTTTTAATTAATCAATTAAAAATTTCAACTTTTGTCTTTTTCTTTAAATTACCGTTTCAACTTTTGTAAAAAAAAAAAAAAATCAAAAATGTAATGTTTCAACTGAATCAGGTGTTTTTGGAGCAGGGTAACATCTAAAACATGGCAGGGCAGTGTTCCCTGAGGACCAGGGTTGGGAAACACTGGTCTCCATGAACTAACTCACACTCGTGGAACACACACAAACAACACTCTCACGCTGACAGTCCACATGCCTCACCGAGAGGAGTCCTGACAGCTGACAACCCTAAAACCAATGACACAGTCGTGTGACATTTTCTTCTTCTGTGGGAGTTTTGCATTATTTATAATAATTTAAAAAAAGTTTTTAATGTCTTCACTCACCTGGAGACGTTTTCTTCTTTAATTTGCTTTATGGGGCAGAACAGATTCGTACTGGCAAATTCAGAGGTCATAAAGTAGTGACATGAAAACACTGGCCTGCGTAAAATAAAGTGACAACAACAAAATGAAGGAGTCTCTATACCATGAAGTTAAAAGCCAATCTGGATTCTAACATCACCGAGATGGAAAAACTTGATTGAAATTACACTATAACCTTTATTTAACAGGGCTAGAATGAAGTGTAAAACAATGTGTATGTTGAAGAGGCTTCAAACACACACACACACACACACTCATGCACGAGTGGTCGAGGAAAGACAAACCGTGATCAAACGTCCGACAACTCACGTCTGCCTCTCTTTCATCTTTGCATGCTAATTAACCTTGGCCTGGAACCTCCTAGCGTTTAATTGCTACCATGGAAACGGCTGCCATTTGCAAAAACCTTCCCCCCACGCACACACACACACACACTCATGTATACACACATGGACACCAAATGCACAGTTCAATTAGAGCCATCCATTCTGCTCGACTAGCAGCAGTCATCACCATCAGCCCATCTGATATCACCTGTCTCCATCTGTTTCTGCCCCCAACGACTCGTGAGAGGCCGGAGGCAGAGAAGAGGAGGTGAATACAGACAAAGAACACAAGATATAAGTGTTTATTCAATCACCTCTTCTGTGACTTCTTCAATATTAAAATTGCAGAAATTAATTTATATTACATGAGGAAAACGAATTCTCTGTTGATTTAACACCGGTAAACACTTTCCTGAGGAGTTAATGAGATCTGTTGCTAGTTTCATGTTTCCTTCAATGGTACGTGATGTAGTTTTTTGTACAATATGTTGTTCCTGTTTAGAAGAAAACAAGTTTTTTTACAGGTGACATCACAACCACTTGCCACCTTGGTGACCCAGAAGAGACAGGACAGAGAAAGGGTGCCAAAAAATAGAACCCCAGACCTGCTGTTTCATGCTCAATAGCCAAAAATGTACTGCGCTTAACTAGATTTGATTTAAACTGCTGCAGCGACGCTGAGCACAGTTTGATTCAAGGGAATAAAATGTGATTCACTGAAACGTGAAGACAGAGTGGTAGAAATAACAGGCCAGTAAAAAAAAAAAAAAAAAAAAAAAAAGCTATAAAAGTCCGATATGGTCGCTATCTCCTGAGGAAGCTGATGGAGGGAAACTAAGCAGGAGATATCGTGGGGTGGAGAATCAGCATCGCTTTAAAGTATTTCCTCTCCATCTGTCTTTATAACAGACTCAAGTTCAAATGAGGCTTGAACTTTAAGGACGTCCACAAACCTTCGCCCACGCACACACACACACACACACACACACTACGACTGCTGTTACTTGTGGGTTTGTCTGAACATGTAGATTGTCAGGCAGTAATGCGCTGTGGTTAATAACCCCTTCCTCCTCCCACTCCTCGTCCATCCCTTTCGCTTTTTTCCAGTCACTTTCCATATTCCAGATACCGACTAGCAGAAGATCTGGTTACTGTTGTTTGGGGGCATGACACACACACACGCAGTGAAAGCATTTTAACCTCTCGCTCGCTGACAGGAAAATCGACTTCACGGCTGTTGGTTCCATCGGGGGCCTCCGCCGCCGGCCGTATCGATGTCGCCTATAATTCCGTTCGGAGGAGTTTAAGACGTAAAGATTTGGTTTGGTGACATTAATGCTTTGAATTCTGCAGCGAAAAAAGTTCAATATAACGACGTGGAGCGGGCAGTTGCACTTGTTTTCTTCTGCTGGCTCTTGCTTTTGGTCACATGTAAAGCAGGAAAACGCACTAAATTCTCCTGTCATTATTGTTTTGAGACGGCTCACACATCGTTGATGAATTAAATATTGTTTTGGAAGAAACTCAGTGTTCTGTTTTTATAGAGGAAATGTTTTTGCACGACGACCAGATGCACTTTTATATTATCAAGCTTATATAAGACACAGACTTTGTAGAAAGACTTATTGTAATCGTCAACGGAGGAAAAATGTCTTTTCAGCTCTTTGTGTCAAGATAAATCCATGGTTTTCTTTTTTTTTTGCAATTGCATGAAAGAAAACTAGCTGTATAGAAAAACATGATAAATTCAACATTTTGACATTTATTGTACTTTGATTAATGGAGACATCACCATTTTTTTTTTTGTAATTTTTCTAATCAAAGCATCAACAACTATGGTGTGATTCGACTACAGGAGTCATGAGGCACAGGTGATCCCTCAGATTTAAGTAAACACACACATGTGAGGGGGGAAAATACAACACAACTGCGTCTCACACTGTCCCAGTTCCACGAAAAAACACAAAGATTTAGCTCGATATCTGGAGCAGCTGAAGATGTCTGGGAAACGACAACTGTTACCTAGCGAGTCACTAAGGCAACTGTGACAGGAATCTTACAGTATGTGCGGCGGTGAACACACACACGCGCGCGCGCACACTCACACACACACAGAGAGAGAGAGAGAGTCACCCACCCAGAGCACTGCTTGTAATTATGAGAGCTGTAAAACAGGCTGACATCACAGCCTTGGGATGCTCGTCCCTTACTCCTACTCTTTTTTTATAGGTATAGTATAGTGTGTGTGTGCGTGTGTGTGTAGTCATTGTACCTTCCAGGTGTTTCAGCGTCATCTAACTTTCACCACTGCGTCTTGTGGGTAACGGCCTGGCAACAACCGCAAAACATCCACCTCTCTTTTATCAGTTTTTATCATCACAGAAACATGTTTCATCCGCACACACACATTCTTGTACTTGCTGCATACTGAGGACCGAGTAGAAGTGCTGACAAAGTGAGGACCAGCATTTCCACTTTATAAATTAACACAATTACAAATATCTACTTCATGAATGTAGAATAGAATCTATAGAATCTACTTCTACAAATAACTACTGGGTGCAGTACCATAAAATGTCTGCTGGTGGAGCCCAAGAGCAAAAAGGGCTGGAAAACGGGGTTTTTGGACTAAATTGAGGACCTCTGAGTATGACCTCTGACCACAGAGTATAGCATGTTTACAACTTAAGAAAGTGATTTCAACGAAAACAAAGTGAGAACCGGCCAAAAATGTCCCCACTTTGTAAAAATGACCTCGCTTTGTTGGTTAAAAACCCTCACTGGTCCTCAGTATACCGCAAGTACAAGAACACACACACACACACACACACACACACACACACACACACACACACACACACACACACACACACACACACACACACACACACACACACACACACACACACACACACACACACACACACACACACACACACACACACACACACACACACACACACACACACACACACACACTTCAATGACTTTATGGTGACCTCATCGTCAGGTTGTGGTTGTGACAGATGATACAAAAATGCAATGGAAGTGTATATGAACTCCATTAGTGAATAAAAAAAAGACTTAAACAATGAAGAACATGATCTGCTCCAATGTTGAGAAAGCAAAAATAGTTGAAATTCCTTTTTCCAAAGTCACATTTCTCTGCCAATGAGCTGTCAGGACACAGGTTTCTCACCTCTGAACCCATGAACGGGAAGAAACCTGCACACTCTCCCTCTGTATCTCCTCTGTGTCTCTTCTGCCAGTAATTCATAATTTAATTTCTCAGAGCGGTGAAGGTCTCCCTTTGTGTCGCGCTGAACCTCGTTAAAAATTTCCCAAACGAGGAAAAAGCCCACACACGCAAAACAGAAGAGAAGGCGGCATGAAGCTTTCTAAGCGTGTGAAATATTTAGAAGAAGGTGTTTTGTGAGACAGAGAGAGAGAGAGAGGGGAGAAATTCAGGAGGACATAAACTACAAAAGCTCTCCTTTGACTTGGCCCATTTAGAGACAACACACTTGCAAGAGAGCGAGGCTGAAAGGGAGGAAATAAAAGAGATGGTGTGAAGAGAGGAAGCGCATGAGCTCCGTTTATTGTTATTACGGGACAAGAGAGAGAGAGAGACGGATGAAGTGTGAGAAAAAATGATACGATCAGAGTCCCGACTTGTCTTTGCATACTTTATGTGATCGCCCTTGCAGATAACGTCAGTCAGTTTCATCCTGGTTTACACAATCTCCCTGGCATCGTGTGTGTGTGTGTGTGTGTGTACATGCTTAAGTGTGTGTTTTTTGCTTGCAAAGAGGTCAGCGTTCTTAAGAGCAGCCGTCCAATTACGGGGGGAGGGCATGGTGTTACTGTAGAGATGAGAGGAAAACTGTAATTGCATAATGACAGGTTGGAACCCATCATCAGACACCAGCATGGATACACACACACACACACACACATGCAAACCTGTGATTACAGAGCTGCTGATCTATCAAAAGCATGCACCCATAACGCGAACAAAAACCTAATTTTCCCTGTAAGTTTAAGGCTTTAAAATGATTTTTTTACAAGCCAGAAGTGTCGTCTTAAAGCGACAGACACGCTGTGTGTTTTCTTCTGTTTCTGGACCTCTCGTTGCTCGCATTCTGTAAACATAGTGCGTTTTAATGAGCCCGGGTCACCGTCATCACTTCAAACGCACTCCAAGGCTCTGAACTTGTGAGCAACATCTCTGAGTGGAATCGGTGGTCGGCTCCCAGTTTCCTCTCTGGGTTTCTTCTCCATCATTACCATGGATGAGGGTCTTGCATAAGCCTCTCCAAAACCAATGTGTTGAGCTAAGAGAGGAGGGATGTGGAGTGGGGAGAGAGAGAGAGACGAGAAGGGGGTGCAACAAAAAAAAAAAGGCTAAGCGAGTAAGAGAGGTGCAGAGGGAGGGAGGTGAGGCTCTTTTTTGTGATGCTTGGAGAGTGACATGGGTGCCAATAGAGTGGCCGGTGATGACAGTCCCACCGGAGAATGCCGGCTATGCCAGTGGAGTGGCACTAATGGAGCCAGAGAGGGGATGCAGTTGCCTGCCTCGGAGGGGAGAATATTGTGCAACTGGACAAGGCAGCTTGAAACCGAGCCAAGATGGAAGATTAGAGGGGAGGGAGGAAGAGAGAGAGGGAGAGAGGGAGAGAGAGAGAGAGAGAGAGAGAGAGGCACCCAGGGCAGAGAAAGACAGCCATGTTAGGTCTGCTGACTGATTGACATGAACTCAACCCCCCTCTGTTTTGGGGTTTTTGACTAGTAAGTGTCTGAGTTTCTGCTTTTGTGCACGTTTCTTGCAGAGTGGATGAGTTTTCACTGTGGATTTGCATTGTAGAATTATAAAATAGTGTTATTCAAGAGACTTAACATGCAAGATTTGACTTAATACTTATATTTAGACTGCGGAGATATTTGACATTTGACTGTTGCTGAGAGGATTTATAACCTTTTCTTTGCAGAGTAACAGCCTGTTGGTTTATATTGTATATGTATGTATATCTTATTGTCCATTATATACAATAACCGTTTAAAAGTTTGGGGTCACTTATACAATTTTTCCAAATTTTCGATTAAAAGTCACACTTTTATTCATCAAAAGAGTTGCAAAATTAATAGAAAATATACTCAAGACGGTCAGAACATCATTGCACAAGGGTTTTCTAGTCATCCAATAGCCTTCTAACCCCATTAGCAAACCCAATGTACCATTAGAACACTGGAAATGGGCCTCTTTACACTTATATGTACATATTCCAGAGTGTATTTCTGATTCATTTAATGTTATATTCATTGAAAAAAACATTTATGTGTGACCCCAAACTTTTGAACGGTAGTGGATATTATATAAAAGGAATATTATGAGGTTCTATTCCACTATAACTTGCCTCCTTGCCATCTTCCTCCTCCTCGTCCACATGCAGGGGGTCAATATTCCTGTGTAGCTGTGATTGGGGTGAGCAGATGAGCCTTGCATGATGAATTGTCCCCGATTATTCCATAATCCCTCCCATAATTCACCGGCCAGGCCGACTCATCCGTCAATACAGGGCCTGAATCCATACCTGTAGATAATGTGAACAGACAAGCCGTCACAGCGTGGGAGGAAGGGAGGAGGAGGAGGAGGATTGTGAGCTGCGTAACCCCCCAGCCTTAACTTCATATTATTAACTTAAGCACTGAGGCTAAAGTGAAAGAGAAGAAGAAGAGGAAGAAGATCATAAAAGTGAGTGAGGGAAGTGGGGATGCAGGGATGATTTAGACGCTTTGTTGGGAGGGCACTACCGCACACGTTGACCTGTAATCACACACAAGCAAGGTGAGGAAGCGGCTTTGATGCTGCAGGAGACCTCACATGCTCACACACACACACACTGCTATTGTAAGTACCTGCTCCCAGGTAAGCTCTTCCTGGCACTGGGGTAAGTATGAAACCCCCCCACCCCCCCCTCAATCTCAATATTCCACACTCGGGTTACACATGTACAGATAAACTCACACACACACACACCTCGACACTTCTTCTTCTTCTCTCTGACAGACAAACTGACTCCAGGCTTCAGGCTACCTGTCATCTACAGTACTCACATACCTCTCTTCCCCATATCCTCCTACATGACTCTCCCTTCTCTCACTTTCTCCACCCGTCACTTCTCTTCTCACAATCTCACACTTCTGTCTGCACCCTGGTAAATTCCTGCCAACTCTTTTTTTTTTTTTTTTCCTCCACGCCATTTAAAAGAGCAAACACGTCCTCTAATCTTCCTTTTAAACACCCTTCATTCATTCATTCATTCATTCATTCATTCATGTCTGTATCCGCCCCTCCTGCGTCTGTAACCCGATGAGGGAAAGCCGCGTCGTCACTGCTGCCTTGCCCATTAACCTGGAGATCTCATCGCTTGGTGCTGAGCTTGCCCTGACCTTTTCACCTGTGGAGCAGTGAACTCCTGACACTTCTGCATCATCGGAGCTGCATTCAGCAAAGGGAGCTGAACAAACGTAAAAGTGGAAATGATGAACACTATGGTTGAAAAGTTTGAGGTCACCCATACAATTTTTTTTGTGTGTTTTCCATTAAAAGTCACACTTTTATTCATCAAAAGAGTTGTAAAATGAATAGAAAATATAGTTAAGACATGATTTTTCTTTTGTCAAAGAACCAGCAAAAGTGTTTTCAGCTGTGCTAACATCATTGCACAAGGGTTTTCAAGGGTTTCCTAATCATCCAATAGCCTTCTAAAGCCATTAGCAAACACAATGTACCATTAGAACACTAGAAATCGGCCTCTATACACCTACACTCTTAGAAATAAAAGTGCCAAGTAGAACCATATAAGGTTCGGCTCGTCCTCATAGGAGAACCCTTTTTGACCCTTTTGGAGGGTTCCACCAAGAACCCTTTTAAAAGCCTTTATTCAGGAAATGGGTATTTAAAGCTTTCTCTGGATCAAAATGGTTCTTACTGGAACCATTAGTGTTACCAAGAACCCTTGAAAAACCCTTTCTTCAGAAAAGGGTTTTACAGAAGCAAATGGTTCCAGGTAGAACCTCAGCCTTTGTAGAAGAACCCTTTAGGAACCCTTATTTCTAAGAGTGTATGTAGCTAGAATAGTCGTTTACTACATTAACAATGTATAGAGAGTATTTCTGATTGATTTGATGTTATATTCATTGAAAAAAGTGCTTTTCTTTCAAAAAATAAGGACATTTCTAAGTGACCCCAAACTTTTGAACGGTAGTGTAGATTATAAAATGTAAAAAACAACTCTATGACAATGACAGGATCCTGCCTTACATGTTGTGCAGAGTTAAACGGACAAAACACTGACATGAAACTAGTTGAAAATGTTTAGGACACTTCTGTTTGTAATTAACCTAAATCTAGTTCCATAAGCAATTAAAGGACAAAGTTTCGTCAAAATTATTATAAAGGATTTATCAGTTAAAGGATCCCGATCACAGTCCGTGTAGACTCCAGACTTTACCTGGACTACAGTGTCATATACTGCCTCATACTGTGCATGTAATGCTATGCTTGTCATAAGCTATTTAATAAAGTAGTACACGTAGCTGTCGCTGTGCAAACAAAAAAAGACTTTTCTTTACGACTTCACATCTTTACATTCTGTCTGCATAACATAATCTTTTGTGCTGTCGCCCTCTTAATAATGCCAGTTTGGCAGCACGCCTCCTCTCTCTCCGAGTGGCTCGGAGAATGAATTACAGCATTGTGTTGGGATCTGAATGCCCTAAAATCACCTCTTAGGAATGACTGGCCTTGAGCGATTCAGATAGGGCGGTCGTGTGATTCATACGACGGAGCGCGGGTGAGTCACTGACACTCAACACCTTAACGCTGCGCGTCTAAACTCATAACGTGTACGCGAGATGACGAGAAAGAGACATAAAAACACTGTCCCTGTTTGGCTGGATATAATCTGCATGATCCAAAAGAAAACATCTCTCAGATAATAAGTCTTTGTATGTGCTGAAAAGAGTTTTTCTATCTGTTTAAAGTGCATTCAGAGAAACAGGAGGGGGCAGGAAATATTACTGAATGGTAAAGCGGTGCATTTTGTGCCAATGTGTGTCTACGTCTGTTGGAGAGAGGGAGAAAGAAGAGTGAGACGGAGAGAGAGGCCCATCCACAGACGCCTCGGGCTATAAAGGCTTAACTTCATTTCCTTGGACAGACATAATGGCAGGTATTTGCATATCCTATGTACACAGAGTCAGTGGCGGAATATCGTCTCATCCAAAAACACTGCATTTGACTTTGCTGCCACCAGATACTGATCTTTTTAAATGGTAGCAGTCATGAGTAAAAGAGTTATCTTCAACTTCAATAACAAGAAGAAGAAGAAGAAGCAGGAGTTTCCTTTTCTATATGTTTTTCAGCCTTGATGTTCATGATAATAATCGTAACAGACGGTCTAACTTTGGACAACGTTTGAATCAATTTGACAAAAAAAGAACTCTTTAAACTGTGGATCATGATCAACTTTATCTAACTCACAAAGTACACTCTTAGAAATAAGGGTTCCAAAAGGGTTCTTCTACAAGGGCGGAGGTTCTACCTGGAACCATTTGCTTCTGAAAAACCCTTTTCCTGAAGAAAGGGTTTTTCAAGGGTTCTCTGTAACACTTATGGTTCCAGTAAGAACCATTTTGATCCAGAGAACCCTTTAAAACCTCTTTCCTGAATAAAGGGTTTTAAAAGGGTTCTTGGTAGAACCCTCCAAAAGGGTTCCAGGTGGAACCTTTATAAAAAGGTTCTACCTGGAACCAAAAAGGGTTCTCCTTTGAGGACAAGCCTAAGAACCTTATATGGTAGCACTTTTATTTCTAAGAGTGTAGAGCATGGAAACAATCAGTGTTTTTGTTAATGAAGCATCCAACATTTGATAAACCTTTAATTCCCATGTATTCTAGGTTTTATTCATTCCTTTTCTTTCATATGTTTCTCATTTCACAGATTATTCTAAATAGTCTAAATTGTTTAATCTCAGATTATAATTAAAGTCTTTTCATTTGCCAATTGTTTGTTGGAGAGAAGATTCCATAGATCACCATAGATCATCTCCAGCTTAGATCTTTGACTGAAACATTCTTCCCCTTTGACCTCCGGGAACCCAGAGGTCATCGACCTCTAGTGGCAACTAAAACGCCAAACGCTGTCTTAATTAAAAAAAACATTATTTACTCGGAGAAAATTTCATTTTCTCTACCTCTGACCTCTCTCTTCCTTTTCCCTTTCTCCTGCGGCTCCTCCCTCTGTGTTAGTAAACTGTCGACATGCTGGGAAAGCTCACATCGTCTTTAAGAAAAAGACGCCTGCGTTTCTTGTGACCATTGTGCGGAGCCTGTCGTCTCAGCCGAGGTGCTGTGTGTGTGTGTGTGTGTGTGTGTGTGTGTGTGTGTGTGTGTGTGTGTGTGTGTGTGTGTGTGTGTGTGTGTGTGTGTGTGTGTGTGTGTGTGTGTGTGTGTGTGTGTGTGTGTAGCAAGGTTAAGCTCTCACAGAAAAGACAAAGCCACAACCTTCGAGGCTGCTAAGCAACAATGCCGCCTGGTAAAGCCTCATCGGGCCACCGTTTAGCAGAGGATTAGGAACAATTACACACATAAACACACACACACACACACACCCAAAACCTAGCCTCATCATCAACTTCATTCAAAGGCCATACTGCATGAAATCAGTGTGTGTGTGTGTGAGAGAGAGGGATTTTCCTCTTCTAAATCAACATGATCTAATGATAAGTAATTATAAAACATACATATTTTGACATATGTTTACCTCACTGTATCCTAATGTTTAACAAAGTTTGAGTTAATGGAGACACAAATGTCAAACTTCAAGTACATTAGCACAACTTTCTTTACTCACATCAGGCTGTAAACTAGGAAAAAGGACTTTATTGTAACTCCTTTACGGGCATAAAAAGACACAAAAGCAAAGAGATAAAGATATAACCTTTGCTATTTTAAATTATATATGTCATGACAGAGAGAAACACTAAAGGTCACACTGGAAAAGGATGATGGAGAAAGCTGCCACTGAGGGACACACACACACACACACATCAATCCTGTCCTCATGCTAACCAGTTTTCAGCGACGGAAGCAGTGACCCATTCTCTTATCCTCGCATCACCCCATCCCTTCATCAACCACACTTTCATCTCTCTCACCTCCTTCATCTCACTACTGATTTCTGTCAAACAGAGAAAGAGAAAGAGAGAGAGAGGGAGAGCTGACAAAGAGGAAGAGAAATAAATGTATGTGTGGAGCACCTTCATCAAAAAAGAAAAGTTTTGCAAAGGCACGACCGAGTAAGAAATGACAAATAAATCCAACTTATGCAATAAGGAAAGTGTGATGGAGCAAACTTCGAACAACAAACTTCTATATTGATATTCTATATTCTAAGGCATTTGACCTCCTGTCACGTACCCTATACTCCCACATAAATAAATACATTAATAAACTGTGTGAATTATTTCTCACCAAATAAATGTTTGGCCGAATTTGACTGTAATTTCAAACTGTATATTGGTCAGATTACGTGCCATAGTTAAGCTTTTAAAGCGGGCGGTCCCTTTGACGTCATCAAACAGATGATTAATCGAACGCCGTATATCTAATATAAGGTAAGTCTGTTGTCGTTTTCTTATGTGTGTTATTGTCATTGTGTGTGTAACTTAGTGCTGAGCCAAGTCTTTTTTTAAACTCTCACCCTAACCTCACTGGTGTCGTATCTCTCCGACCTATAAGGTCGTTTTTGAGTGTGGACGACAGGTCATAAAGGATCTGCACTGGCTTATCATTACATACAGCAGTGTATTTCATTAAATAACGTGTTTGCTGTTGTTGAGGGAAATTAAAACACCTTCAGCTACTTACTCTATTTTATTTAACTCTACAATCACACATTATACTGGACTTATACCTATGTCATGTTCCTATTGAATATAAATACTTAAAAGTCCACTTGGTGTCGTGTAGCTTAGTGGCGTTGACACAGAGCCCAGTAAAGATGTACATCACGCTGTCTTTACTCCGTGTCCTCGTAGGAACAGTAGCTTAAATGTACGTCTATGTTTGAGTGTGTTCTCATCTCAGGGTCAGAGCTTATATGATCCGCTTGGCACGGGTGAAAACTCTTGGTTCTCGCCCAGTGCAGTGAGGCTTTTCTATAATGAACTGTATCTGTTTGATGTATTGTTCAAAAATGCCTCCTAGATGCTTAATTCCCCCCTTTTCTGTCTCAGAGCAAACAGCTGTGGTCGTCACAGCAGGCCTGTGTGTGTGTGCTTGTGTGTGTGTGTGTGTGTGTGTGTGTGTGTGTGTGTGTGTGTGTGTGTGCGTGTGTGTCAGAAAGAGAGGTAGGTTTTGGGGATGTGCCTACCACATGGTGTCTACAGATATGTGTGTGTCGACATAACCTAATAGAGTCTGAGGCCTGCAGTGTTGGGGGGTGCTCGGTGTGTGTGTGTGTGTGTGTGTGTGTGTGTGTGTGTGTGTGTGTGTGTGTGTGTGTGTGTGTGTGTGTGTGTGTGTGTGTGTGTGTGTGTGTTTGCACGCATAGACGCAGGTGTTTTAAAGGGAGAGGATAAAAGAATGATGAGGACAGAGATTTCCTATGAAGTCGGGAGGATTAATTCCCACTCTCCCTGTTGTGTTTTTGCATAATTTCAGCTGTCCTAAAAAAAAGAAAGAAAAGAAGAAAAACCTCTATCTTCCATTTTTAACCCTTTAACACAGAGGATAACGAAACTGAATGTTATTTTAGATGTTTTATACTGTTCAAATTATTAAATTTAACACGCTAAATCTGGTGTTCATGTACAACTACAGTGCTTTTAAAAAAACAAAAAAAAAAAAAAATGTTTTTCTTCATTTTAAATTTTTAATACACTATTTTAAACTGCAGTAAATTGTAAATAACTGCCAGATATTTAACGTTATTCTGGAAAAATGGGTCAAAAGGACATATTCTGGCCCTATGATTAAAATAAGCCCCAAAAAAAGACATTAAAGGGTTAAACGACCAATTTAAATGAGCAAGTAATGCTGCACATTGCCCTTATAAAATAGGTAAAATTAACATTGAATATATTCTAAAACTGATCTAAATCTGTTCACTCTGATGTTTAGACAACTCTCTTAAGGTTTGATGTTTTTAAAATGAATGTTTACATCAATGAAGGCGTCCTCGTGGATCACTACACCCTTTTATAATAAACACTAAATAATTCACTCTCTAGTGAGCAGTAAATGTTCATTTCACTTACACCGACTCTGACTCATCCTCTAATGACATCATCACTGATAGGTGTGTGGTCAAGAGAGGGCAGAGGAGTGTTTTTAGTCCACTTGAAGGGATGCAGCATCAGTGTCGGGCTTATTATGTCAAAACAAATATAATCTCAGGTCTCACACCTGTTAAAAACTATAAAAACTAAAACACATGCAGTACATTTTAACACAGAACTTCATTCCCCCCCAAAGAGAAAAACATCATAATAGCAGGTTAAGCACATGTTCATTTATAGCAGTAAAAAAACAACACATACCTTCTGACCTCAATGTAAAACTTAACAAGATTCCACCTCAGTGTTTCTCAAGGGTTTTTTTCTGTTGTGTTTTCTAAAAATACAAATATGCTGAAGGGGGGTTTAGGAAGGAGACATAAGATTTAATATTCACCAAGCCGCCCTTAAATAATATTGGTTTAGCCTCCATGGTTGTCATTTCATTCTGAATTACTTCCATACGTCCAAAAAAAAGAACCCTTGGCACTTTTTCTGTGGATTTTCACAGTTTTTTCTTCTTCTTTTTCAGATATAATTCATATTATACTGTATTTTCATCAAAAGAAGTGAACATTTGGACAATAATCCACTCACAGGGTTTGGTTTATAGTCAAAATGCACTCACTCACACACACAAGCTGCTTGTCTGTGACAGCTGAGCACAGAGCTGTTGTATTTTTACCTCGACCCACACGACGAGCAAAATGCCAGCTCTTGGCCTTGAGAAACTCTCCCTCACACACACACACACACACTTGCAGAAAACACTTACACACACACACACACACACTCTTTAGACATGACAGGTCAAGCTCAGCCGACCAGCGTAACGGCCGCAGAACATAAACAACTTTCACACACTCGTGTGAATCATCTGAGCCTTTTCAATATTGTTTTAGATAAATATATTCGGGGCCACACGTATAAATATATGGAACCATAATTATTCCCCGGGAACCACAAATGACTACGACGGGAAGTTAGTTCCCACAGTTTCAGCAGCGTTTGCAGCCCGGCCCCCTCCAGGACTGGAAATCCACAGCTCGGTTTACGCAGAAAAATGACAAGTGGAAGGCGCTTGACAACAAACAGGAACATCTATGTTGTGGAAAGTCGCATCAGGAGAGAAACAGCCGATATATTCAACACTTTCTTTTCTCTATCCTCACACACACACACATGCAGAGACACTCACTCCCAGTGGACAGCAGCTGTTGGAGTGCTAATCTCCATTAGCTTCTGAACTGGCTTCTATGGAGAGGGCCATGTAAAATCAGGTCCCTCACGTCACTTCATCCAAGTAAAACAACACGTCTCCATTACTAAGAAAGCCAGATAGCGCTCTCCTCTGTGATACACTGTGTGTTATATATAATACCGGAATAAGCCGGGTTCTCGTCAAAGAAATCATAAGAGCAAACACACGTAAAATTTGGATCAAATGTTCCGGTAAACAAGACGGAAGAATTCAGCGATGACAGAAAACGAGGAAACTGTACTCACAGTCTGTAAAGCTTCGTCGTTCCCAGGAAAAGCAGCTCGGGAAACACGGCCAGATTATTCCGATTCAGGCGCCTGAAAAAACAGAGCATAAATTAGAGCACAAACTCGACGTAGGCCTTTCCAGACGGTGCGGGTAAAGTGGTTAGATGTAAGTATAATTATCTTTTTTTTTTAAAGTGAGATTTATGTTTCCTGATAAGCATTTTGAATTGTGTTGTGTTGTTTTGATTGTAAAGTTTAGTCAAAGGTAGTTTGGGAGATTGATGGAGACACTTAAAACACACACATGTTCATGGACAGATTCTCAAAAACAGACTCCGGGTTACCCCTGATTTAAGGGGTACAACATGGCTGCCAGACAAACAGTGACGAAGGGACGGTGGGGAGAGAGGAGAGAGAAGGGGTTTGGATGAAGGGTCAGGGGGAGTTTTTTTTTTTTCTTCTTCTCTTTTTTTTAAAAAAAAAAAAAACCACAAAGACGAAGGAGAGGAGACGATGTGGGAAAAACAAACAGGCAGTCTGGACCGGGCTACCGAATGTGTGAAAAGGACCACACTGAGTAAACAAGGCCCTCACAGGAGAAGAACTCACAACAACCCATCATCACATACGCACGCACACGCACACACCACACACACACACACACACCACACACACACAGAGTGAGAGAGAGAGACAAACAAAGGAGTTGGGAACCCTCGGGTGAGTTTAATAATCTGGGTGCGATCATTTAACCCTGCTTGAGTGGACTGAAGAGGTTTGTGTGCCGGTATGTGCTGCTGTGTGTGTGTGTGTGTGTGTGTGAGCCTTGATGTAAGTCAGAGGAGAGCGAGAGAAAAAAGCTGCGGAAACTGTTTAACCCTGACACACACACACACACTCATAGACAAAATGCATTCCCTTGTCGCTTACCCTAACCATCGCAACTAAATGCTTAACCCTAACCCTGACCGAAACCCCATTCTAACCCTAAAACCAGGTCTTAACCCCCCAATATAGCCCTTTTAAGAAGTGAGAACCAGCCAAATGTCCACACTTTGCCAAAATGTCCTCCCTCTAGTATGGTTTATACAATTTTGTTCATTTTTAGCCACAAATGCAAGAACACAACCACATAGAGCTAATCCTTTTAAGGACCCTGCTTTGAATTCTACTAATTTGGACCAAGCATGATCCCTAACCTTAAATCATATCGTGTTAAAGGGCCACCTCACCCCAAAAAATATACTAATTTCCAAAGATTAATGTGTTATTCGATCCTCAGCCAGTGGATCTGAGATACATGAGATCATCCCCACAACGACAGAGGAGGTTGGGAATGGAACAAAATAAATACAATTGACAAAATGTGAAAGTCACTTCCTTCAAAGAAAATAAAGTTTCCTGGGTAAAGATGTGAAAAAAATCAAATACATGGAAAAAAAAAATCTCTGTAACAGAACGTGAATTTGAATTAAAGTTTATTCTTCCTTTGAATAAGTGGGGGGAAATGGGTAAAACTGCCCTTTAATGTCTAACCCCAACATTGAGGCTCAGAAATGAGGTTCTACCTCATACAGGACCAGGTTTTGATCTCCGCTCGGGCTCCTGGTCCTGACAAGGTGAGTGTTTATGGCAGAAAAGGTCAATAAACACACATTGACAGCCACAGTTACTGTGCAGGCAGTAAAAAGATTAATCAGAAATCCAATAGTCCCAATTCGTTTTATATATGATTTACACAGGAATATTAATGATGGAAATTCCACCAACTTTCCTAAAATAAATCCCTCAAACTCCGCTCAAAGCTTAAAAGGCTTCCCGATGAGGGTCAGGAGGAAAAACCGCAGTGGGCTCTCCTGGAATAACGTCATCCCCTCTGTGTCTGTCTTCCACCCCCAAAGTGTAAAACTCCACGGATGTGCTCATATGCACAGGCACACACGTTTTTACACTCCACAGTCACATCGGAGGCCACTTAAATATTTAACGTCCTCCAGAAGTGATGTTTGTGAATTATTCACTGCTCTTCAGTTAACGCCCGGGCTAAGAGCCCCACGTGGTCCCGCTGAGGAGCCCACTCCCACCGTAGGTCCTCGCCCAGCCATGAGCACCCATTAATGGGCTCGGCCTCCGCTGGGAGGGTGCAGCGACTGGTGCTGGAGGTAGAGGATGAGGGAAAAGGAGGACAGAGCAACTGTATGATCTCATCCTCTTAAAATAGAAACAATGGCGTAAGACTGGGAGAGTGAAATCATGAAGATCAAACCCAGTTTGGATCATCTGATTTTTTAAAATGTACTTTACTGATTTAATAACTTGAGAAAACGCCCAATTGTCCTGGTAACCATCAACATTTAGGTCCATATTTAAAATTGTAGCGCAAGTTACTTTGGAACTCATCTGGTTGATAAAATATCACATTATCATATTACAACGTCATATTCCCAATAGAACAGGTTATGACATGATCCCACCACTGCAACGACAGAACTGCTAATTATTTAAATATTATTTAAGTCATGATTCGTTGTGTTTTTATGTGTACACTCTTAGAAATAAAAGTGCTAAGTAGAACCATGTAAGGTTCTTCAGCTTGTCCTCATAGGAGAACCCTTTTCGGCTCAAGGTAGAACCTTTTTATAAAGGTTCCACCTTGAACCCTTTTGGAGGGTTCCACCAAGAACCCTTTTAAAAGCCTTTATTCAGGAAAAGGGTTTTAAAGGGTTCTCTGGATCAAAATGGTTCTTACTGGAACCATTATTGTTACCAAGAACCCTTGAAAAACCCTTTCTTTGGGAAAGGGGTTTTCAAGGGTTCTTGGGAAAGGGTTTTTCAGAAGCAAATGGCTCCATGTAGAACCTCAGCCCTTGTAGACGAACCCTTTTGGAACCCTTATTTCTAAGAGTGTATGTTCCAGTTTGGTTTGCTCGTGCACAGACGCACGCGGCTTCTGTTAATGAATTCCAGAAGGTGGTGGTAATGGGTTGCTCCGACATGCGTGCACAACATTTACTTATTTACATTAAAACACCTTCAACGCATCATCACCGTCGCAATGGTGCAATCTGTCACCAGTGAGGGGAGTCTAATGTTTTCATTTGCTCAAAAACAGTGGGTGTTTGTGGGTTTTTAATGGGCTTTTTGTGGATTAAGACCTGGTTTTTAGGGTTAGGGTAAGGCATTTAGTTGTGATGGTTAAGGTTTGGGTAAAGATTCAGGGAATGCATTATGTGTGCGAGTGTCCACACAAAGAATGCAAAACCAGCGCATGTATGTGTGCATGTGTGTCTGAAGTGAGAGGGCTTTCTCCAACAAGCTAATGTCACACTGCAGCATGGTGATAATCCCTGCAGTCATAAACAGATGCTAGTGGCCACAAACCACACAGTACACACACATAAGCAATAACAGTGTACGCACACACACACACACACACAATCACACACTCACAGTCTTAAAACCCGAGAGCCTCGTAGCTGTGTCATACTACAGACTCCGGCTGCAAAGAAAAACAACAACAAACCACCTCAGAAACCCAATTACTCCACTGCTGTCGCGTTATTTACGACACAAACTCAATACTAATGCCGTTACCATAGTTATTACTCAAAAACCTTGTTCTTTGTCTGTACCAAGGAAACCACTTCACCCTACCCAGTGCCTCTGTTCTGCCCATCGTCCACAAAAAAGTTGACATGCTCTAATCTGATCTGTTATTTAAGCACTGTATAAAACTTTGCTATCGCCCAAAATCCAGGCGCTAACTGTTGAGTGCAGCACAGACGGGCAGAGACCAAAATCTGTCACAAATGACTTTTTTTCCTGACAGAAGTGCTGCAGTGAAAATTGCTGTTTGCGAGTCGTCACAGCGCAGCTAATTTCAAGCTCTGCTGCTCGAGGAAAAAACTTGAAATGATCAGCGCGAACACTACAGTGTTATCACTCACAGGCTTTAGAGCCAATCATCGAGCGCTAATCCACGGCTTTTCTTTGAAACCCACATCCAGCGATCTCTGGGATCACTGTTCCAATTATCTTTGACTATATATTGCAACACGACCACTCGGTTTAACTTAATTATCGAGTTGGTAATCACTACTGACATCTCACTACCTGTAATCACTTGCGGAATAATCCATTGGTGTGAAAATGATCTTTGCCATTGTGATCACTCAATTACAGGCTAATTATCTGAAGCTTTATCTCACCGCCGCACTGTGAAATAACTGTCTCAATGCCTGTAATTACAGTTTTTGTCTCTGTTGTCTGTTATCTCCTTTCGATCTCGCAGACTTTGAATTGCGCAGAGGCAATAAAGCAGTCGAAATGTGTGGGGAAGGATAAGAGGAACCAGGAAACTCCTCTCCTTTCCTGTTCTGCTCTGCACCCACGGGCAGAGTGTGGAGAATGTTTGACATTCCTAAATGCTAAAAGGTACGACACACAGATGCAGAATGAGATGAAAAAAACATGAGGCGAGGCCGAGGTGTGAATGAAAGAGAAGACGGAGGGCGTAGCCGGGCGGAGGGGAGGTAACATCCAGATAAAACCAGTACTGACGGAGCAGCCTTGCGAAAAACGAATGCGCATGCATGAGTGTATTCATACCCATGCACGTGTGAGTTGTGACATGCCACGCCTCCTTTGACCATCTACCCTTCCTCCATAGCCAGCAGCTACTGCCCCACACCTGACCCTGCCCTGCCCAGCCCTGCAGGGCCTGTCGCAAAAAAAAAAACATGTGAAGGGGGACCCATTTTCCACCCCTGTGGGGGGCAGTCACTGTGGATCCATCAGCCCAGCTTAGGGTCGTCTCCTCTCGGGGCAGCGATGCCCAGCAGGCCCCGTCCAGCCCCCCTCCGGAGGACGGAGGCCTTTGAAATGAGCCCCGAGACTCCAGACTCTGGAGATGTGCCTTTGTTAGGCGGCTGCGGGACGGCATTGATGACTGACTCCATCTTTGTGTTTGTGAACGTGGCGCACTATAGCGGCCGAATTATCCTTGGAAAGACTTGCGAGGACAACAGAGAACGGCCATGTTGTGTCAGAGAGTTAGCAGCCGTCAAAGGTGTTTGTCAGAGTCATGACAGTTATCTTTTTGATGAGTAGTCTGTATTATGAGTATATTTTGCTCACTTGAACACTACCGTTCAAATGTTTGGGGTCACTTTACAATTTGTTTTGTGTTTTCCATTAAAAGTCGCACTTTTATTCATCAAAAGAGTTGCAAAATGAATAGAAAATATAGTCAAGACATTGACAAGATTAGAAATAATGATTTTTGAGACCAGCAAAACTGTTTTCAAATGTGTTAACATCGTTGCACAAGGGTTTTCATGTCATCCAATAGCCTTCTAATGCCATTAGCAAACACAATGTACCATTAGAACACTGGAAATGGGCCTCTATACACCTATGCTCCATTAAAAACCAGACGTTTGCAGTTAGAATAGACCACATTTACTCATTGGAAAAAAGTGCTTTTCCTTCAAAATATAAGGACATTTCTAAGTGAGCCCAAACGTTTGAACGGTAGTGTATACATTGAAGAGACATTAATAGGGATGAACCGAAAGAACATTAAGTTTCGGTTCAATACTGGTTGAGATCACTGGATTAGAGATCATGAAAAGGAAAAAGTTGGAATCTGATATGATCCAAAAACCCTAAATATCACTTTAATGCTTCACTGCACCACAGGCTGTAAGAGGGCAAAAAGCTCCACCAGAGACATGTGACCGGAATATATTTTAAGATATAATGAGGAAAAAAAACAGATGCAGAAGAGATTCTCGTCAAAATACTGTATTAGAGCTGAAACAAGTCATCGATTAATGGATTTGAAGCTTTTAAAACAAGATTTCTGATTGTTTTAGCTTCTTAAATGTGAATATTTTCTTTGTTTCTTTGCTCCACATAAAGAAATCAACAAAATAGAGAAAATAAACGACACATTAATCGATTACTAGAACAATGGTTAGTTGCAGCTCTAGACTGTATATGACTGACATCTGTATTGGTAGATAGTGAACGCTGTTTTGCTATCGAGCCACGCTTAGTATTTACCAGCATGTACCGCCTGCCTCTCTGCACAGAGGGTCATTGGTATCAAAGTTTATTCGCCAGAAGCAGTAAAAAATGTTGCCCTCTTTGTCCACAGTTCTGGGCAGGAATTCCCAGAAGTGCTTAGCAGGACAAAACCTATTGGTTTCATGAGAAACACCAGCAGATTCCCTGCAGTCGTCCACAGAGCTTCTCTATCCGGCTAACACAGAGCGGCTACAGTGCAGCACACACCAGCAACAACAAAAGCAGACGCAGAATTATGATAGTTCGTCCTTTTCATCCCAAACACTCCAGCTAATTTACTACCACGTGTACATTTGTGCACGCTCGCGGGTGGAAAATCTCTGAGTAAGCGGCGATTTTGTCTCCCACTCACAGTCTCCTGCATTCCGAGCCACATTCACACATGCATGTATATTATATTCTGGACTGCTGACACATCAAGCACAGTTGACAGTTGACACAAAGGACATATCAGCAGTCGTGGGTCCACATCCCTCCCCCAGCCCCCCCTTTCTGTCTCGCTCTCTTCTCAGACAACTGACACTTAATTATGGCATAAGTGCCTCAGGGTTAGATGTTGAATACCAGTGATTCCAGACCAGCGCCGTAACAACCTTTGGACACTTCTGAATCACAGAACGGATGACACATCTACAGCGAGGTTTAACCATTATAGTAATGTGTGTAGAAGAAACACAACAAATAGGAGGCATCCACATGATGGATTGAGTATGAAAATGACTTGAGAGTCGAGGGAAACGGATTCAACAATAAAGTATAATGATGTTTAGAAATCATTTGCATTGGAAATATATCAGAAACGGCAAGCATAAGTTAAAAATAAGTTTAAATAACACTTTGTAATTGCACACTTTTTTACCTTGCATGTCCGCTCTTTATTTACGCCATAAAGTTACGCAATATTCCCCTCGTGCAAAGCGGGATTTTGCACCACCTACTGGTTAACTCTGTGACCTAACACTCCTAGCATTACTTTGACAGCAATGAATGGAAACGATACCGATAGCACTTTTTTTTATGTCCGATACTTCTATACCGATATCGTTAGTCCGATATTTACAATTATTTTAGACCATTTATGAACTATGAAGATGCTCACAACACATTTGCGTGAGTCCTATATCTAATCCAGTGATTTTGACCAGTATCAGACCGATAACAACTCCCGTCCCTAACATTTATGCACATTTTCTTTTACCTGCCACCATGAAAACACTCAGTCCTTTGCTGTATTTCAAAGTGCTTGTGTTTGCTTGTGTGGATACATTCTTTTTTTTTTTCAAGGTTAGAAAATCAGAGGAATTGTATTTTCAGGATAATCTGGTGATTGTGTTAAAAACACAATAGCGTTACTCACAGTCTCTCCAGCTCCTTCAGGTCCTGAAAGGCTCCTCTCTCAATCGTGGTGATTTTGTTCTCCATTAGCTGCCTGAAAGAAAGGAAAAAACACACCATGAGAGAGTGAGATGATGAGAATTGGGAGCAGAAACCTGACAAGAGTGATTTGTGTGTTAGGGCCAAAGAAAAGGAGAAAGATAGCTCGGCCACAGATAAAAGGACGACGAGGAAGAGGAGGTGACGCAAAGGGATCGACACGGTGAGAGGATTGAGAAGATAGTTGACAGTGGGTGTGGGGGGGAAATTAAGATGGAGAAAGTGAAAGAATGTTGAAACATCGAGTCAGACACAGGAGAGGAGGACAATCAGCCCCGAGGTCACTCACCGGAGCAACCAGGATCGACTTTAAAAAAAAACGGCACATCAGTTCGGACAGCAACTCATCTATCATCCAATTTGCTCTATCTAACCACATCTCTGTGAATACTCATTCACTTAGACGAGGCACAAACTCCACCAGGAGCTGTGTGCTGACCGAGCCAAGCAGCCCACCCATAACAAGCAGGTGCACATGCACACATGCAGCCAGAAATTACTTTCATAAAGCACCAATCTGTTGGTTGTTGTTTTTATCCTGGGGGGTCTATAAATATATCATAATAATAATTTGCTATAGTAATTGTCCTATAGTTTCAGTACAAAACGTCAACATATTCCATTAATTATCAGATATAACAAATGAGCAGCATAAGTGTGTGTGTGTGTTTCAGATTAACTACAGCTCTAACTCACTGTGGACGTCAACACACACACACACACACACACAACCAATTAAGAACATAATCTCTGGAGGAATTCCAACAATGTGTATTCTCTCCCATTCACATTAAGTGTGTGAATAGCGCACACACACACACAGCAGGATATCCCTGTCACAGTGTTGGTGCAGGGAGGCTCTTAACTTAACCCGGGACCATCACAGGTAAAGAACTAGTCCTTACTTGACTTTACATCTTTTCCTTTCCTTCACAGCTACATTCCTCCCCTCCACACTCAGACCTAAATGACCTCTATATCTCTCTTTCACTTCCCCTCTTTTTCCCCCCCTCCATCACTTCCTCGGCCTGGGCGTTAATCTCTCCAGCACATGGGCCCCCGGGGGCCCCCGTGGTTTAAAATAAGCGCCTCCTGACACTTCCACTGCCACATTAACACGACGGCATTAACAGGTGCCGCTGCTGTTCTGTTACGCACGCACACGCACACACACGCACACGCTGAAGGAAGCCACGCGCACTCAGACAGTGCTGCATGCGGCACAGTGATGATGCTCAGGACACACTGGAGGAAAGTTGTTGTTTTTGCATCAAATGAGAACCACAAACATGGAAGAAAATGTCATTAATTTCATGAAAATAGACTTACAACACGCGCAGATGCCTCAGTCCTGCAAAATCCGCCTTGGTGATTTTTGTGAGGTTGTTTGCATTCAGGTCCCTGGAGAGAGAGAGAGAGAGGAGGGAATAAAGGAGTTTGATGCACTTTATTAAAAAATACAAGGACAAAGCAGGTGAGCAGCAGCTCTTTATCCATCTCCATGTGCCAATAATGGAGCTGAGGCTGGTACAGGTTATGGTGCACGGGTAAATTTGAATTTCATCAAGGGGACTCTCTCTTTGCCTGATAAAATACAGCCTTTCCCCAAACTCAAAGCCACTTGTCTAAATCCGTTTTTGATTAACTCGCTGGTCTCCAGACAAACCGATGTGGTCTAGAGAGGCTGCGCTAATGCAACAGCGCGAAACCACCGACACAACCGCAGCACTGTCCCTAACTTCAGCTCCGCCATCGGCGTTTATTCACATGTCACCACAAGTCTGCTGTCTGTCTGTTTGTTACTCTGCTTGTTTTTAATCCTCATCCTTTAGATTCCACAGCGTTTACAGTGACATGTGAGTTTAAAGTACAGTTTCAGGCGCCTTGGATCAAATATAAATCTAATAGGAAAGAAATCCTCCTCACACGGTCAATAAAAGACAGATTTACACTGATTGTAATAAACACATTACAATAAACTATTCAATTATCACATTTTATCAAACAAAGCATTAGTTCATTATTCACACACAAAGAAACAGATCACATTAAAACGTGTCCAAATGCTCGGGACACCTGGCTATGCGTAAATCCAAGCTGCGCTGTCGGTACTTACAGCCTCTCCGCGTTGCGTGGAATGTTCCTGGGCACGCTGCGCAGTCCTTGGCCGTGACAGTCCACTGTGGTGCCCGTGCAGGAGCACTGGGCCGGACACGGCTGAGCGTCCGCTCCGCTGAGCACAAGCAGAACCAGGAGAGCCACCAGCAGCCCTGCAGTGGCCGGAGAGAGGCCGGGGCCAGCAGCGCTCACAGCTCCCACCATCACTGCGGCAAGTGGGGGCCAATATGAGACCCACGCACAAAAACACTGGGCAATTCAAGGGCGTTAAACACAATTAAAAGCCCCGAAATAAATCCGTGGAAAGCTCACCAAACTCTGCGCTGTGAAACTGGACAGTCCTCTTGTTTGCTGGTTCCTCTTTTGGGGGGAAATTTCTCTCGCTGAATTTACATTTGGCTCCGTCTGTGAAGGCTTTGCACCGGGAGTTTGATCCCTCAGGACAGGGAGAGGAGAGGTCGACACGGCGGCGGCTCTCGACCGGCTCTCTCACTGCGCTACAGCGGCGAAAACTTCCACATGTCCCCGGCATGCGGTGCGCAAAATCCTCCCCCCCGGTGCGCTTTGGTGTAAATGCGGCGTGTGTGCGGGCGGAACCAGGTGGAGTGTAACACCTTGACCTGATCCAGAGAAACACACTCTTTTTTTTTTACTTCACACTCCAGGTGAGAGTGTCTTGTTATTAATTCACAACACGCCTCCGGTGAAGAGGCAGCAACAGCAGCGGCGACAACAGCAGCAACAACAGCGCTCCTTTTTCTTTTTTTCTCCCCCAAAAAAGCTCAGCAGCAGAGGTCAAAGTGGTATTGATTCCGATCATGTGTCAATATCATTCTATCACATGCCAGTCAGCGAGAGAGGAGGAGGCAACGTGAGGAAAGAGAAAAAAGCTCCGTGAAAGACCAGCGCGCAATACTATAATCCAACTCTGCGTGGTGCGTCAAAGCGCAGCTCCCGAGTGAGTGTGTGTGTGTGTGTGTGTGATTGGAGAGGGAGAGAGAGACGGGAGCGGGCATGTCTGCTACTGCGTCTGTCCAGACAACTCTCTCTCTCACACACACACACTCACTCTCAAACACACACACACACACACACACACACACACACACACACACACACACACACACACACACTGCGTTTTCCCTGGAGGCAGCAGCAGGTTTCCAGCTGGCCGTCTGTCAAATAGCAACAGTTTGATGTCGGAAGAAGGAGAGAGTCTCTCCCTCTTCTCACTGCAGTGTCCCGGTCACCTGATGCCTTATTTATTTGGCCTCAGGAAGGCGACAAAGCTTCTCAGCTCAGAGAGAAAAAAAAAAAAAAATAAAATAAAACAAAACAACTAATGTGGAAATTTGGGGGGAAAACCCCACGCCTCATTCTATTATTTCATTTCATCATCGTGTGAATAAATAATACAACAAGCACAAGCGGATGCGTTCTGTTGCTGATGTTACACCCTGGAGTGCAGTTTAAGGAGATAATGATATCCTGGGATTGGAAAGATTGAAAAAGAACCATGGGGAATGTTGACATCCAGAGTAAATGAGAAATCACGTTCATTAAGCAACACAAATAATAACTGAAGGAGTCAACAAGTCAGACATCCGCCTTCTTCTGTGATCAATACATGCACACAAGCAAGTGCATTTAGCCTGTTGTCGTGCATTTAACATCATATTGTTCAGAAGTGATCCAGTGAGCAAAATAGATCAATAAATGTAAAAAAGAATAAGTTATAGAGGGCATAAACGCATAAAAGTCAAGGAGGTAGCAGCCTATTTAGGCCACTGTCGTAGTCATAGTCATATTAGCAGATATTGTCTCATGTTAAAGGATCAATTTATAGCAGGGACTTCTACATTTGCTAAAGTCAAAGTAATTTAAGCTGAAGTAGGAATTAGACAGGAGGAAGGACATTGGACCTCTCACTTGGTCACTTTTTTATATTTTTCTACCTATTATTATATATTATATTACATTTAGTGTGGAAGGGCCCTACTGAAACGGAAGGATTTATATCCATCCATCGTCTACCGCTTTATCCTAAATATGAGGGTCCCGGGGGACGTATATCTTATATTATGTGGATATTTTCTGGACATTTGACTCTGTTCAAAGACGTCCGTTGCCATGGCCTTGTGAGGACAGCCTGCCCAAAAGAAAGCCACTACCTACTATGTTTTATCTTTGCACTGAAGCCTATCATTAATGTCAAAGTGCCACCCTCACATCATCACTCACAAGTGAGCACAAAAAGCATGCCACTTAAAATATATGTAATCTACAATCATTATTAGGCCTTAATTAAATGTGTGCCACACCGTCGTGGCACAACAATAAAAGCGCTGCTGAAAAATATCCTCGGGAAAATAGTGATTTGCGATGATTGTGTGAAACTGTGTGCAGGAATTCTGTTCTCCGACACAACTAAGGGAATATTTGGACTCAAGTGCATGTTTGAGAGAAGCAACAAAAACAAGAGGTCACTTGTGTGGACTTTCAGGTCAATTAAGTTAAATGAAGCCTCTTTTTCTAATGGTTAGAAAACCCACTAATAACTGGCTCTCGTCTGCAGTGGGAAGACACACCTGGCATTCATTCCCTGGTCAAATGACTCTGCAATAGACTCAGGTTTAAGTTAATCTCAGACACTATATTTTGACTTTTGTCTTGTCACAGACTCTGCACTATAGTCTGACATGATGTTGCACACCATCAGCTGAACAGTTGTGCACTGGTGCTTGAACAGAGCTTTGCACATTGGTCGTTTACAACCTTTTTGTGACGCAGATCGTTCACCAGAAGAAAAGGACAAAATGTCTTCTCATGACAATAGGAAATGAGTCAATAACGGATTCAACCATGTTGCAAGAAAAACGTAAAGCTGCTCATTTATGTGTGAAAGAGTAAAATAACTTTCTCCTTCAGGTCTAAATTCACGTTTATAAAGGTCTTCAGGTCTTTGCACCAAAACTGTGACGTTCTTGAACGCACTTTGTGAGGAAAGTGGCTCTATTTGCCAGGTCTTCGTCTTGGAATGATATGGTTTGATTGTGCAACCATTACAGGAATATTACAGTGATTCTACATTAGGGGTCAGTGAGATACACATCTCAAGATCATGAATTTGCAGTGACGCCTGTCTTCCTCTCCCTCTTCCCCCCCCCCTCTCTCTCTTTCTCTTGATCCCTTTTCTGGCTCCAAAGACTGAAGACAAACAGCTGTGTGTGATTGTAATGCTGATGTGTGCTCTGTGCATGTGTGTCTTATTCAACTCCCCCCTCTGCCACACACACACACACACACACACACTCCCTGTCTTCTGACAGAGTAAAGAAATATATACCACATACCGGTATCTCCTCCTCTTTTATGAGCGGTAGATAAAGGCAGAATTATTATTTGCGCCTCTTTGTCTTAAAACAGAGAGGAGGAGGCAGACATGCAGACAGACAGGGAGGAGCTGGAGGACAGAGGACACTGAGAGTGAGTGAGAAGTGAAGAAGAAAGGAAGTAGAGAGGAGTTAGGGTGACCCCTTTACCTCCTGCAATACAATGATGCTTCAGGGCAAAATGGCCTGTTTGGACACAGCCTCACCTGACCTGGCCTCACCTTACACACACACAGACACACTTGTTAAGACTCAGCATTGACTTGTATTTATTCGTGCGATCCGATATCCGATTGGCCCTGGTACCTAACGAGCACCGTGCGGGTCCAAAAGAGTGCGTTAGGTGCACTGTTCTTCTTCTTCTTTCGTAGGAATGCATCCTATTCCCTGCATACAGACTTGTACCGCCACTCGATGGTGAAGCGGGATACTACAGGACACTGACGCGCGAGCATACCAGGGGTCTTAAGATAATACTTTTTTCACAATTCTATGCATCGTGATTCTACTGGTAACATATTGCATGTCAGTAGCATGACATTAATCTATATTAAAGTGCTACACGACCTGCACAACAGTAACTGCTACATATTAGCTGCCCCTGCTAACAGTAAAACAAACATTACCAAGTAGACATCATGAAGTACATGCTGTAAGAAAACATAAAATAAAATAGAAATGAATAGAGTCTCTCAAAATAGGACGCAGCCTTCAAATTAACACGCGACAAATGAAACAAAGGATTGCAGATGACAGCTCTGTACATCTAGAGGGATTTTTAAATACCTAAACACAACTTACATCTTATCTTGAACCACCAAAAAAGACATTCTGCCTCATTAGAACCAGGTCTTGGTCTCCAGAGAAGATCATTATTCTGTAAATATAAATGTTTATCTATAGTTGTGAGAATATGTGCATTTCTGGGCCCCTTAAAGGTTTTCATAGCCTCAAAATAAGCTGTTAAAATGTATGCGAGTCATCTTGTGCTGCCGTGTTTCTACACAACATCAAGTACTTGAAGGCCACTGAAGATACTCAATCTACAGTCTCCCACTGGATGTTACTAATTCTTACATGTATTTGAACTAAATAATAACCTCCAATCATAACCCTTATCTGTTATAATTATAATAATAACTGGGAACAAGAAGAATAAAGACATATTTGTTCTATAGCTGTTTGTTCAGTGGAGAAATAGTAAGTGAAAAAGTGTTCTACAACACTGACTGGATAGTCTGTCGAGTCTTTGATTTTCCCCGTGAAGAGAAAATCAAACAAAGATTTTGAGTGAGTTCAGGAAGTTCAGACGACGTTGACGTTGCACTTGAATACTCACTTGACGAGCCGTCGGTGAGGGTTCTCATTCATTCATCAGGGTGTTTTCAAGAGTTTGTATATATATTTATATATATATAAAAAGCAAGTTCAATTGCCCATATCTAACCTCCTGAAGGAAACCTGACAAACCTGATTTTGATCTCTCAGTATTCAAACGTGGTGTCAGTATTTTAAAGATGTTAAACCTTCTCCATCAGGCTGAGTCTGTTTAAAACTCTATATGAACAGAAAACGACAAAAATATTAATAATAAATAACAAGAAAATATCTTAACTACTTCTACACAATAATCATTAGAATAGAGTGAAATAATAAAATGAATAATCATCCTCTATTGTCCACCATCACAGAAAAACACATGAACAAACTAAAGTGGGCAAGTCAGCCCCACTAAATCCTATTATTTATCATTTTGGATTTAAGTGTCAGCTGTACACAGGGGCGTTTGGTGACTCACTGGTCGAGCCAGTTATCTTTCAACTCCGCTATTGGCCGAGGCACTTAACCCCATGTTGCTCCTGACGGCTGTGCCGGCGGCAGCGTGTGAATGGGTATGAAGGATGTGTGACGGAGCTGCACACAGACGAGCTGTGAGTCAATGAGTGGGGAAAAAAAGTGTAAGTAAAAAAGCAGCTGTGAGCGGTCATCAAGACGAGATGGGTGGTGGTTACATATAAAATAAAATGGGCCACTCATCATGTTTACAATAATTCACCAGTTAAAGCTGGTATCTGACAAAAACTACAAAAACACAGTGATAAATACGGTTCAAACTTCAACCTAAAATCTCTTTTGATGTTGAATTTCTTTGGGTTTGGGAGTTTTTCACAGCTGCTAATGAGAAGTGGATTTGTCTAATGGTTGCAATGTTGGTCCAGCTCAATCCTGCCTGTTGATTTAGGAGCTGTTTGTGTTATATTTGGTTTATGACCATGCAGTTAAACTGAAAGTGTGTGTGTGTGTGTGTACAGTAGAGAGCTAACTCTGTGCAGCATGTGTTTAAATTGCAGCTGTCCAGAGGCCAGGTGGTTGAACTGAACTCTACACACACACACACACACACACACACACCCCCACGCACACACACACACGCACACACACACAAACACACACAAAGCAATCATAATGAGGACAATCATAACCCCAACCTTAAAACCAGATCTTAACCCTCAAACCCCTCTTTTAAGGGGGTGACAGAACGTGAGGAGCAGCCAAAATGGTACTGTCCTAATCCTAACCGTAATCTTAATCTAACCCAGTCCTTCTCAAATAGTGGGGCAGGCCCCCCTGGGGGGGACGTGTGTGACCCCGGGTAACATGCGTTTTTTGCCGTACTAGAATAAAGTGTAATTGCACATCCACATCCACAAATTGATGCACTTTAAAACTTTTCTGTTACAGACTAAATAACAAGAAAATAATTGAGAAGCACTGATCTAACCCTAACCTCAGGCTAATTAAAAACAAAACAAAACATGTCTTCACCTTTAAATGTAGTAATTTACCATATGGGGACTTGATTTTTGTCCCCATAAGGAAGGCGATTCCCCATAATGTGACTGAAAACAGATTCCAAGTCTCCACAACATAAGGAATACCCGTTTTACACACACAGTTACTTATCCTGCAAATATTAATTTATGTACCCATGCAATATGGGGATTAGCTAAATTGGACACTAAATTGACCATAGGTGTGAATGAATGAATCCAATCATGTTGACTTATAATCAAATTATATTAAAAAAAACAAAAAAAAACTGACGGTTGTGATGTTGTGTCTGGTGTCTACACAGCTCACACACACACACAGCAACATTAAATAAACAAAAACTCCTCCTCCCCTCACATTCCATCCACTCCCTGCTGCCAGTTTCGCACTGATGAGATCCACACACATGAAGAGTCTTGAAAGCGGACTGAGGCCCTGAGGTGTGTGAAGGAAGTTACCTTTGTTGTGATGGGACGGAGACACCGTTGTGTTGTGTTGTGTTGTGTTGTGTTGTGTTGTGTTGTGTTGACTCACACACACACCCAGGGCACCGTGGCCCCCGGGAGACGCTGAGGATGTGAACAGGATCCTATAAGGTAGTGGTATGTTGGAAACTCTCCATTCCTTCATGCCGCTGGAGGAAGGTGTGTCTGGTTTCACATGTCAGGTGCATGTCTGTGTGGGAGGGGAGGGGGGGGGGGGGAAGAATTCATCATTACTTATTATCTGAAAGACAAACGATGGGTGGAATCCCAAAGCTGCATTATGATTCAGAGACAATAACAATATTGTGGTAACAGATGTTTAAATGGGAATAAGAACCTTTAACACACTCCTGGACACAGGTTCCTTGTGCAATGAGAGGGTGATGAGGATGTGTTAGTCTTGGAAAGTTACAAATATGCTTGTTGTACTTTGTTGGATGGATTTTGCAGAACAGTGTTGGGAGGAGGTGACAAGATTCAACAAGCATTTAAGCAAACACTATAAATTAAAAAAAAAAAATGTCTTCCTCTTTACATAGGAGAAGAAGCCAGGACTCTGGACAGTGTTTTTAACTATTGGATTTTTAGCAAAGCACATATTATGATATGAAGTACATGGATGATAAATGACCTGGGGGCCACTGAGTGTCTACTATGGTTTTTAAGTGAAAAAAAGTCAAATTTTATGAGAAAAAGACATGGAAATAATAATATTTAATGATGATATTTCATCATAATTTCAAAATAAAAGTCTTTGTTTTGATATGAAACGATACATTTGCAATATAAATGTATCCATGATGCAAAATGTCAATGTCTATTAAATACAAAAAATATACTGTTAAACTGTATAGGTTTGCAAAATGTTGGGATAATTGTTGATTTGGTTGTACATACGTTTTAAATAGGAAGTGTGTTTATTCTGGGTGTAAATATAGTTGCACTGTAAAAAAAGAAAACTCAAAATTTGCATTGAAATTTTGAGTTTTCTCAACTTTTATAATTTTTTTACAGTGTGAAGCCAATTAAATATTTGATAGAGCAACAAGAAAGTGATAGATTTATAAGTTTTACTTCAACTCACTTCCCCTCACACACTGTGTCAGCTGGGAAACAACCCTCATGTGAAGGATAAAGCCATAGACGATTATAATAATAATAGTAATGATATTTAAAAGGTTTTTACATGTAGGTGTGTTATGTTGAATCAGGTAGGTTTGCTTTTTTTTTTTTTTTTTGAATGTGTAGGGTTTAGCAACGACAAAAGCCGACGTCTAACCAGACATGACAGGTTGGCACATTTCCCTTCATGGTGCAACAATACAGTCTCAGCCCTTTTAATCCTTTTACACAATTATCCCTCAGTGTGTGTATGTTTAAGTGCAGCGTCTCTGACTGCGGCTTTTCCGTGGACGGGAACCAAAACAGCTCAACCGTCATTATCCTAAAATAGCCCCACATGTACAAGATAAACATTTGTGAGTGTGTGTGTGAAACTAATTGTGCATTGTGCGGCACAGCCGGCTTGTTGATGACCACTGTTGTGACAACAGATCAAACATTTGTCTGAACCCATCGCTGAACCCGTGAGATTTGGGAGGGGAAATAGAATATATCCCATATATCCTTTGTCTCGCCAAATTGAAGAAATTGAAGTCTTGTTGACAGCGGGCAAGTAGAAACAGATGAAGTAGATTACAGATAGGAACAGCAGATATTCTTCTCTCTTTTCATTCTCCCTTTGTTTTTAGACCTACACTATTTTCCCAGTGATCTGAATCGCACAAAAGAGCGATGAACAATCTGAATTCCACATCTTCTCCTCTCTTCTCCCTTTTTCCCTCCGCTGTTTTTCCAGTATGCTGAATCAGTGAAAAGCCACATGGAGTTAATAACCAGGCCCATAAAACACCACTGTGTGCGTCTGACACGCACAGACACGCACACGCAACAGCGGCCATGCTGGAGATGTCATCTGTTTATCACACTCTGAATGATAGGAATTTGTCAGAGTTATTTTTCCCCCTGCAGAACTGCCAGAGAACAAAAACAGAGCTAACGCAAACAATTATGCACCAAAATATATCATGATTATAGTAACTCGATTACAAAAATTCCTACAAGTGTTGGTTTAATTCCTATCTCGCGCGGCCTGTTCAGCGCAGGGATCATTGTTCCGCACGGACCATTTTAGCAGACGCACACCGCACATCCAGATTTCAGATGGCAAAGACGGAGAGTGAAACAGCCCCTAAAAATGTCCAAAGTGTGGGATCATTTTACGCTTAAAGGCGCCATATGTAAGAATGTGGCCAAAAACGGTTACTACATTCAAATTCAAAATACCGACGTCTTTTAGGTTTCGTTTTCTGACGTAACTGGCAACCTGTGGTTGCTCGGCAGCTGAGACTCGACTGACTGCAATGATTGGTAGATGGCGGTAGGTGGCGCCACATGCCAAAATATGATTTTCGGTCTGCAAAATATTTTAGTGTGAATATTTTTTGGCTGTACTGTTGTTGTTGGTGAGTTCAGTTTGTTATAATATAACAAACTGAACTCACCAACAACAACAATAACATTATGTTATATTATTCCTGAGTCTCTGTGACATATTAGGGGGATTTTATGGCCAGTTGCTTTAGATTTATTACATAATGCACCTTTAAACAAAAAGCTAACAATGTGCAGTGTAACTACAACTAGCGTACCACAACAGCAAGTCCTCAATGATTCGGCATCTGAGCCGATAGCATCCAGTTGCTAACGCTAATGTAAACATTGATGTTAGCTGATTTTATGTAGCTTTCTAGGCCTGCAGCTATGGAATATTTTTGCAATGAACTATTCTACTGTTTATTCCTCGATTAATCTGATTTTTTTTAAATAATTAAAAAAATAATAATAAATGAAATAAAATGGTCAAAAAAATAAATAAATAAATCTGACAGCAGACGATCTACTAGCACCGTTTTGCGTCAGTTTTTAGCCCCTCCCATTTCCAATTTCTACACTTTTTCACTGAACCTTTGAAAGGCGTAAATTTCACCAGGATAGGGGTATGTTCGAGCCCTCAAAACTGCGATTCATCTAGCAGAAAAATAATAATAATAATGGCGTTTTGCATCCTCGATTAATCGAAAAAATAATACGTTGAATACTCTATGACAAAAACATTGGATAGCTGCAGCCCTAATTCAGAGCAGAAGTGAGTAAGTGAGTTATAGTAGGCCGTAAGCTGTGCTAAAGTAATGGCTCTTAAATGCTGACATGCTGCATGATTTCATGACAAGGGTAAGGAATCGTGCTGCAGATGGAAGCTTTATAGGACAGGGCTGTTTTCTGTCAGGTGCGAGGAATGGTGCGTGGACTCCTGCATCCTGTGAGAGTGCAGCGGAGGTAAATCAACCGAGTGCCTTTTCAAGTGCCGCACATGGCGTGTTTTCACAGCACCGCTGTTCACGTTTGTGGCCCAGAAAGAATCAAAGGCAATTTCTGAGTTAAACGCAAGAGCGTGGAGTTTAGGAGAACACAGAAATAAGAAGAAGAGCGACGACAGAGCACAGAGAGGAGGGTAAGGAGGAGCGACACACGGAGGAGGTTAGGGAAGGAAAAGTGAGGTCTGAGGAAAGGAGATCGGGGCAAGAGTGGAAAAGAGAGGAAAAAAAGGATATGAAGGGTCCTTTGGAGAGAAAGAAAAAAGGAGGCGAGAGAGAGTGAGAAGGAGGTGTGTAGAAAGAGGACTGTGGGAAAAATCAATATGCTCTGTGGAGCGACTGGAAGAGACAATCAGTCCTGTCTGACCCCCGTCTCCCCTTGGTATCATTGTGTGCGTGTGTGTGTGTGTGTGTGTGTAATGAACGTATGTGTGTATTTGTGCATACATTTAATGTGTTGGTGACATACCGATGGAGAGAGTTTGAGAGGATTCTTGATATGTGTGGTCTGTGCCGCATACTGAGGACCAGCATTTCCACTTTATAAATCAACACAATTACAAATATCTGCTTCATGAATGACATCTATAAAAAACTCCCAGGTGCAGTAACCTTAAAATGTCTGCAGGTGGAACCGGGTTTTTGTACCAAATTGAGGACCTCGGTTAAAAAAAAAAACAGAGTATAGCATGTTGACAATCTAAGGAAGTGATTTCAATGAAAACGAAGTGACCGCGCAAAAAGTCCTCACTTCGTAAAAATTACCTCACTTTGTTGGTTAAAAACCCTCACTGGTCCTCAGTATGCCGCAAGTACAAGAACACACACACACACACACAGTTAGGTTATGAGGTTTCCATAACTTCAGAGGACATTGCGTTGACTTACATTCATTCATTTCTTGGAGACTTGTACTCTAACCTTCCCCATAATAACTATAATCCTAACCCTGGCTCTAAACCTTAATCTAAAAGTGTCGTAATTTATGTTATGTGACTATGTGTTTGTTAGGTCCCCACAACATAAGGAATACCAGGTACACACACACAGAGAGATGGGTGTTTGTATCCGTCTCCCCTCGTGTTTGCTGTCCTCAGCTCAAATATGTTTTATCGGCGTGACTGCTGAGGGAAGGAGAAAGACGCCGGGGCCGAGCTAATGGGATAAAAGTTCATTACTTTTTCCCTCTATCAACTTTATGAAAAAGGGCAGAGCACGAACAAAGAGTCAGAGCAAGGTTAAAACGAGGATGAGGCTGCAGTCGCTAACTTTGTCCACTGACTCCATCCATGCACAGGGTCACATTCATACTCTGTTGGCTGTCCCGATCTACCTCACTTGGATAGCTGTTATTATCGCGAATATAAAGAAGACAGCGCTCTTTTTTTCTTCCTCTCCTTTATGCGTATACGTGTGTGTGTGAGGGGTGAGTGTTTTAGCGAGCCTCGAGGCTAGCGGCTTTCACAGAACCCTCTCTTTCCTCTCAATCGGCTATTGTCCGAGAACCTCTCCTGAATTCAGTTTCTCCATCTGCCCCCTGGGCACCTCTCAGACTGACAGTGGTGAGGAGAGGGGGGTTGTAGATGGATAGATGGATAGATGGATGGATGAAAGCGCACACAAGAAGAATAAAACTCGTCTAAGAGAGAGAAAGAGAGAAATTTAACAATCACAGAATCCACTTTTCTCAGTCATTCTCTGCTATCGTTGTCCAATCGCCTCTATTACTCTACCCCCCACCCTGCTCTGCTCTGCTCTGTGCTGTGCAGTTGCAGGGGGTTAATTGAGGTCTAAACAGCAGGGGGCTATAATGACACCTTTGCTAAGAGGACACACACACACCACACGCACACTATAAAGCAATAATTAAAAATTCAAGATGCAGGGAACACACACAAGAATCCTCATTTTTAACGGTGTGTGTGTGTGTGTGTGTAAGAGTGATGTCAGATTTAATGACAAAGGTTTCCACCCCTTGTAAAAAAAAAAAAAAGGCTGCCTCACCCCAAAATCAAGAACCGGCTGAATAAATCACACAATTAATCCAACGAGTCAGCACGGCGTATCGAAGCATCGCACACACAAAACACAATGGATTGGCAGCTGTGTGTGTGTGTGTGTGTTTTGCATGCTCTGCTAGTAGCAGATGGTAAGCCGGTGGTGTGTTGCCAAATTCACTGTGTGATCATGTAAATGATCACATACACACACACACCCACTCACGCTCAAGTAACATAAACGAACCAACAGCTACACCAAGACGTAAACAAACACGTGTGTGTCCGCTCGCCAACACACACACACACAACCACACACACACCTGTAGTAAGATGAACAGGACGATTGATCTGCATTAGTTTCCTGCAATTTGGTTAAAGTTAAAGGTGCCATATGTAAGAATGTGGCCAAAATCCGTTACTGCATTAAAATTCAAAATACCAAGGTCTTTTAGGTTTCATTTTCTGAGGTAACTGGCAACCCGTGGGTTGCTTGGCAGCTGAGACTCTACTGACTGCAGTGACTGGTAGACGGCGGTAGGTGGCGCCACATGCCAAAACATGATTTCAAAACATAAACATGATTTGCAGTCTGCAAAATATGTTATATTAATATGTTAATTAATGTTATATGGACATTATTCCTGAGTCTCTGACATATTAGGAGGATTTTATGGCCAGTTGCTTTAGATTTATTACATAATGCACCTTTAACGCTTTTGACGTGACAGAAGTGTCCTGAGGAGAATAGCTATGCAAACCACTGTGTGTGTGTGTGTGTGTTAAGATGTTGATTGAAGCTGAAGTTTAACAGTGGGAAGCTTTACATCAAAGTCTGACATTCACCTTTCATATCCTCTCCTTTTGATGCACGGCAACACAAACACACTCTTCATGCGAGTAGATCGAGCGCCCGACACTTTCGCTAAAATCTAGGGGAAAAAAAAAAGTGCCACTTGCTTCGAAACCTCTGCAATGCAGCGAGTCTCACATGTACACGGCGCACACATTAACACACACAGAGAACACAGATAAGGGTCTCGGCGGGGTTTCGGGCCCCTCTTGGCACACAGCTCACAAAGAACACTCGCCACAATGAGACAATATATCGAGGAACACACACAAACTGGCCTACACACATTTGGCAGCGACGGCATCAGGCAACAGATGCTTCTGAATGAGCTCCTTAGCCATGCATGATTCATAATGTGGCCATTGAAAATCACTTTTAACACATTCATAACCACTTATAGCTGCTTATGAATATTCACAGCTGAGAGGCTCCGGCACACAATCATGATTAATGACACACACAAAAAAAGCACACAAACACGCCAACTGTAGCCTTTTCTGCTCGAGTTACTTTTATGGCCCATTTAAAATTCCACTGAGGTGTTGTTTAACACCTAACCCTCAAAATGTTGTGTTTTATTTTGCTTATTTTAACCGTAAATGTCCTGTATCTAAGTGCTTTCAACCATTTTTCCAGAATAACTTCCAATATCTGGCAGTTATTTACAATGTAATGCGTGTTAAAATACCGTTCTAACAATTTAAAATGAGGAAAACCACTGCAGTTGAGCATGAACAACAGATTCTGGATGTTAAAGGTGCATTATGTAATAAATCTAAAGCAACTGGCCATAAAATCCTCCTAATATGTCACAGGGACTCCGGAATAATGTTCATATAACAAACTGAACTCACCAACAACAATAGTACAGACAAAATATTTGCATTAAAAAAAATATTTTCCATTCTTATGTTTTGAAATCATGTTTTGGCATGTGGCGCCACCTACCGCCGTCTACCAATCATTGCAGTCAGTAGAGTCTCAGCTGCCGAGCAACCACGGGTTGCCAGTTATGTCAAAAAAACGAAACCTAAAAGACTTTGGTATTTTGAATTTGAATGTAGTAACCGTTTTTGGCCACATTCTTACATATGGCACCTTTAAATTAGAAATTTTAATAACATAAATCATATTTTTTGAGTCTCTAAATGTTTCTTTGTCTCTCAAATGTGCAATCACGGGCCAAAAATGGCCATGCACAGGTGTTCTTCCCACTCCTCTGTGGAATTACCGTAATAACCATGTAATGAACACGGTTTTCTGATACATTTTTGGAAACATTTCCCCTCTTAATATCCCTGGTCTCAGGGTGAGACTGTTATGATACGATACAAATAACGTCAAATACAAATTAATAAAATACAAAAGTCCGTGTCCTCACAGGACTCTGGAGAAAAGTCCATCTCTCAAAACAAAAATCTCAAAACAAACCCTGCCAAGTTTTCATCATCTTCTCCCCTTTGCTTATTGCTCCTCGTGGGGATGTTCGAGTCATGTTCTCGCGGTGAGTCATCCTCCCGAATATCACCCTCAGAATCACCATCAGGTTCTTTGAGCTTTCACCTTTAGTTGAGATTGATTAGAATGAATGAAATGTAGAAGTCCAGTGAGGTTTCAGAGATAACTTAAACAGCGTTTTCACTCGGTGCTGGTTGCACAACTAGAAAACCTTTCATATTAAACCAAAAAAAAAAACATCCACCAACACCCACGTACATCTGGCTTTCATCTCCAGTGTGAAAGGGTACCAACAGCGTTCATTCCCAGGTTTAATAATGCTGGAGTAGACGTCACGGTTATAAATAGTTATAGTTATAGTTCTTATACAAACGCTGTTATAGTTTTTATTATTTACCGGTTGACCGTAAGAGTTTGTATGTGCACAAATGGAAGACCCTTCATTTAGCTTAGGTTTCCATGCACAGAGGAAACAAAAACAGGTGTTGTCAGGTTAATTAATTATTTGACACACTCCTAATCTGTAGAGAACAGGTAATCCCATGGCCAAGTTATAACCGAAGGGTTGCCGGTTGGAGTCCCCAACTGGTCAAAAGGGCTGGGCTACCCCTGAGCTTAAAATATGTATTATACAGTAACAGGAAATGTTTTTTATTGGGCACATTTTTGTTAATGTAGTGATATATATTTTAGCCACTATTCCTCCTGAGTCATCTTTGTTCGAAGGTTGTTTGTTCGATTAACTATTTTGATAAAGTTTTTTTAATGATTAAAACAAGATTTCTGATCGTTTTAGCTTCTTAAATGTGAATATTTTCTTCACTTTGCTCCACATAACAAATAATTCATGAAATACTGAATCATTTTGGTTTGTGGACCAAACAAGACTTTGGAGAACATCGTCATTTCCAGGTTTGACAAAACACTGATCAACATTTTATGGACCAAAAGATTAATCGATTACGAAAATAATTGTTAATTGCAGCTCTGTGTGAATGTGAATGGGTATGAAAGCGTGAGATAGAAAATGAGCTGGTGTGAATGTGAGTGAACGGCGTAAACTGTCGTGTAATTTGTCCACCAAAAAATGATCTCAATATGATTTTTTTTCACTCATATCATGCAGCTAAAGTAAACTGTATATAAATAGAAAAGTCTAACGGCAGACAACATGCTGGTGGGTTGTTTTCCCCATCGGTGAAGCATAAAGACAAACAAAGCTGCTGAAGAACTGCCTGACATGCAGATAAACTGCAAATCGTTTTAAAATAAATCTCCTCCTTCGCATTAATCCATACAGTAATCGTCAGTCTGCTGCATGGTTTCAGGGCGGGTTAAAGATTCCATTTCGAGTGACAAATGTCAACAGAAACAGACATATACAACATAATATAATGTGTTAGGGTTAGAAAAGTCATAACAAGAATTGACTAATAACTGAATTAATCTTAAAGGCTGATGATCAGATTATTATCAGCCTTAAATATGTCGCATGTCAACAAAAGTGCTCCAAACATGAGGTCCTCACTATGTTCACATTTATCACATTTATGATGAGCAACAGGGGCTTTTTGTTCTCTAATGAAACCTCACATCATTTTCTCATCACGATCACCGCAACGTTTGGGTTTTCCCTTTTCTTTACACAAGCAAAACAATGGAAAATAGAGAGAAAAGATAGCAGAGCAAAACAAACAAGGACATACACACACACAGAGAGAATAAGAAGCAGAGGGAATGAGGTGAGAAGTTGAGGCAGTGGTTCATTTCTCGATTGAAACCAGATGAGGAATGGGGGGGGTGATGAAAGATCTGGGAAAAGCACCATTAACCAATTAGCTTTCCCAAATAGCCGTGTCTCCACCTATCACGGGGCTTCACCTGACAGCCTCATTAAAGGAAACAGCCGATTGGCGGATAAAGTGAAAACACATTCTGTCTTTGTTTCTTCACCCCCGTTTGTCCCAGAGTTTGAACAGACACTAAGTTCAACCACACTGTCACTTTGTTTGTGAAGCTACTTTTTCATGCCGTCACACACACACACACACACACATTTGCGCTTCATTCATTGTTTAACCCTGACCTTTAACCTCACCGAAACTAAATTCTCTCTAAAAAGGACCAGACAAAATAAATGTCCTCACTCTGCATGGCTTACATGATTTTCAGTCCTCACAAAGCACAAATACAAGAACGCACACACACACACACACACATACTGGTTTTGCATTCTTTTCGTGGACATAATGCGTTCCCAATACCCTAACCCTAACCATCACAACTAAATGTCAAACCCTAACCCTAAAACCAGGTCTTAACCGCCAAACATTGCCTCACAAGAACACACACACGTGCTGGTTTTGCATTCTTTGTGAGGACACTCACTCATAATGCCTACCCTAGTCCCTTAACCTAACCTGAACCATCACAACTAAATATCTAACCCTAAAACCAGATTTTAACCCTCAAAAAGCTATTTTAGTTAAAATTGTGTGGACCAGTTAAAATGTCCTCACAAAGACAACTGGGCCATGACGCACACTCTTGTGTAGGATCCTTAGTGACATGCCCTAACCCCTTACCCTTACCCATGACAACTAAATGCTTAATCCTAATCCTAACACTAAAATGTAAACATAAAAGGCCCTTTAAAGTCCAAGGTCAAAACATCCTTCCAACATGGGTTTGAATCTAAATGTGTCCTCACAGCCTCCTTGAGATAAACGACGTGTCTTTACTGTGTGCGTATGCGTGCATGTGTGTCTCTGTGTGAAAGCACTGCAGTGTGGTCTTGTCCTTCTTCTTTCTTCTCAAAACAAATCCAGACCACATGTTTCTCACAAAGTGAATTCAAGAAAGCCGTATTGGGAAAGCACCTTACGATCCCTCCCTTCCTCCACAGTCGTCTCCGTCCAACGTCTCTCTCCCCTCTTTCATCCCACTTCATCGCTCACCACATCCATGTGTCTCTCTCCGTGTCTCCTTCTCCATCTGTCAGCTCTCGTCTCTCGCGCCGTAGATTTCGGGCCGCCAACACAGCGTGAGGACAGGTTCAGCTCAGTGTGAAGTGGATGATGGGAAATGGAGTTCCCACTGAGCGTGGATGACGTGACCTATTGACCTCTCTACTCAGTGACGCACACTGGGGCTGGACAGGAAGTTGCACAGTTGGCAAAGATTGGCAATGAAAGAAATGGTTATGTTGTTTGCTCCGTGAGAGGATGGAAGCCAAAAATGACTTTGAAGGTGTCTCTCAGGAAGAAGAGAGAGAGGTGTTTTTAATATTATAAGAATAAAGTCAAAATTATAATTCAAGCGACATCTCAGATGATTAGCTGCAAACTTTTGGATTTTGTGAAGTTACATTTTTCTGATTGTACTTTTTTGGCAACATCAGCACCACATTATCTTTAGCATCAGGTTTGAATCTGAAAAGATTGAGAGAGAAACTGAGTCTGTTTGGAAGAAAGAATCACAAACACAGACTTGGAGAAAATCATCTATTCTGTGGAGTGGGGGAGGAAATGGCTTCAACTTTATTCTCTTAAAATCGCAACTTTATTCTCTTAAAATCACAACTTTATTTTCTTAAAATCGCAACTTTATTCTCATAAAATCACAACATTATTCTCATAATATTACCACTTTATTCTTTTAAAATCACAACATTATTCTCTTAAAATCGTAACTTTATTCTCTTAAAATCGCAACTTTATTCTCTCAAAATTGCAACTTTATTCTCTTAAAATCGTAACTTTATTCTCTTAAAATCGCAACTTTATTCTCTCAAAATCACGACTTTATTCTGATAATATTACGACTTTATTCTCTTAAAATCGTAACTTAATTCTCTTACAATCGTAACTTTATTCTCATAATATTACGACTTTATTCTCGTAACATTATGACTTTTTAATACTACGAATTCTCTTAAAATCACAATTTTCACAAACATTTGTCAGGTTTGGATCGAGCTCAGCCCAAAAAAATAAAGGACATCTGTCAGGTTTGCGTTCAGATACCATAAATCTGACAATCATTTCTGGATTTTTCTCCCAACCTCACAGATCTTGTCGGGGCCTCACGGGGACTGGGTTGGACATATATTCTCTATCTTTGTTAAAACCAAAGCCATATCCCTGATTTGAAACACCTTAACCCAATCACAATCACACATCTTAATCCTAACTTAAACCAGCTCCTCAGAAACCAGGTTGTGCCTCCAGGTTCTGTGCACACACAGTTATATTACGCACATGCAGCACTGTACGGTGACACAGTGAAGACATCACAAGGGTGGAATTACAGGATTTAAGAGGGTATTTTCTGTGAGTAAGTGTGCGCGTGTGTGTCTGCAGAAGGGAATGCGTCTTGGCGATGATCCTGGTTGCGTGTGATGGAGAACAACAAATTTCCAAACAAACACTCTGGAAACAATTACAATAGAAAAACATGGAGAGGCAGACTGATAGAGAGGAAAGAAAAACAGACAACATCAAACCGTTTGCAGGTTATGGAGGAAAAGTCTACACTTCGATCAGGACAAAATGACGACCGCGTCTCTCACACGCGCACAAAACACGTCCGTGAGACGTCGTCCGTGAGTGATTAGCAAAGACAGCGATGTAATGTCTATGACACAATATTCCCACATGACAGGAAATGATTATTCCCAGATCAGGGGCTGAGTGAGTCGAGCCATCATCAGTCTGACGCTCCAGAGACTCATCAGCTCCGAACGCTGCAGTGCAGACACAGTTCTCCACCTGCTCCTGCTGTTTCCACACAGCTCGCGGCCATGTTTCGAAAAAGAAAAGTGCACACGTCTCCCAGAGTAATCATCTGTAACATCTTCATTGCATCTGAAAAGTCACACTCGCGTTTGTTAACACACCTGCTCTCTCCTGAGACGGTATAAACCTCCCAGAAATGAATATGCATTAGGGGTGTGCCAAAGTTAGCTCCGTTTGCTCCTTTAGCGGTGTTAGCTCACCTACAGTCGAACTGGAGCGGTCTGTTTATTAAAGGTCCTATCGCACATATATGTGAGTTATGGAGGTCTACTTGCATACATTAACTTGTTTTTATGGTCAAAAACCTCCGAGTTGCGAAATAAATCTTTCCTCACTGAAGCTCTCGTCACTGAAGCTCTCGTCAGTCGTTTCAGACTGAAATCTCACCCCCAGAAGACAGAACTGTGTTGTGATTGGCCAGCCAACGACAGCTTTCCCAACTGTCTTGTGATTGGCCAATACCTGGAAGTGACGTAATCAGCACATCAGCTCTCAAAAGCGCAGCTCCCCCTCTGGAACGGCGGATGCACTGTGACTCATTATCAAAACATTGTTTTAACAGTGTTTAAAACTAGCTTTGTCCCTTTTTACGACTTTGACCTGGAGTCAGACCCAGAGTCAGAAGACACTGACGCTCGTGAAACACCGCCACAACGGACGTTCTTCTTCTACTGCGGTTCAATGTATGAGATCTCGCTGAGCCCGAGATGACAGTGGCTGAACTGTTTGTTTGAAACCTTCAGGGCTTCATAATCGAGGTAATGATGCAGATACACACCAAAAAAACAGCGTTAATTGGAAATTCCGCTCTATGGGAGCTTTAAACGAAAAGAGCAGCGCTACAAATAACCAGCGTACCTGCGTACTGCGTATGTGTGCCTCTGTTTTTAAGATTAGCGTTACTTTAGAGACTAATTTTAACGATCGGGAGTCACGTCAACGTGACGTCGCATGCGTGAAAGAGAAGCACTTTTATTTTTGTTACTTGTGCAATATGTGATCTTCTGGAGATCATCTGGAGTAGATATCTTAAATCGAATCGTAGCCCCAAAAATCGGAATCGAATCGTGCATGCAAACGTACGAACATCAAATGAAATGAAACCCACTACGTGATTTGTCCTTTCTCCAACACACATCAGCCATTTCAGTTTATTATGGGTGTGATCGGCCTCAGGAGCCACGGGAGACTAAATGTATTGCATGCCGAGTATTGACAGCCAGTTGACGGATGAGATAAAGCGAGCAACATCGCATCACCTACACGTCAGCGAAAGAAAGAAACACATCCTAACTCTGGTGCAGTGCAAACCACTGCGTGTCATTTATCTTGTTGCCAAATAAACATTTCTCTGATTACAACCTCGTGTTATATCATGGATGCTGTTGTAATGTCTGAATGTGTGTGTCCACCCCCCAGCACCTGCACAGGGGAGTGACCTCATGTCCATCAGTGGAGCTCTTGTTCACGTCTAAACACTCAGTGATAGATGTGGCAGCTAATCAGGACGGTAATCACACGGCTACGCTGACACCGGGTGGTTTTACCACAACCAGCCCTCTTCACTTCAGACGAATCACTTTGAGCTGCTGCTCCAAGTGTCACCACAGATGTTCTTCCAGCAGCAGCAGCTGTCTGTGGACTGTGGAGGACACTATTCTAAAAACACGATGAAGATATGATGTTGACTGGAAGTAGCCAAAAAGAAAAAAACGATGTTGATAGTGAAGATATCAAAAATGAGATGTTTACAGATAAAGGTATGCGTTTCCACCCTTGCAACACCATAACGACAGCATTGTTTTCCATGTTTTCGTGAGACTCACTTCCTGCCAAAACTGCAACCTTTCACTGACTTTAAAAATCAAACTTTTGTTGCCTAAACCTGTGACAGCACTGTGGACACACACTCCAGTCCTTCTGCAGCCAGAAATGTCTTTTAATAGACTGATGACAAGGTGAAAGTCAAAACTATGACTCCAAACCAGAAGTTACGTCATCTCTATCGTTTACTGCAGTGGTAAGCACGGGCAGCCAAACCAGCAGATATACCATATTTAGTGTTTTTTTTAATGAAAACGACGTCATCTCTAACCCGTATTTGCAAAAACGAATTACATGGATATAATTTCTGTCAAATAACAGTTGATACACTACTGTTCAAACGTTTGTGGTCACCTGTACAATTTTTGTTGTTTTCCATTAAAAGTCACACTTTTATTCATCAAAAGAGTTGCAAAATGAATAGAAAAGACAACTAACATAATTGCACCACGGTTTTCTAATAATCCAATAGCCTTGTAACGCCATTAGCAAACACAATGTACCATTAGAACACTGGAAATGGGCCTCTATACACCTACAGTATGTACATATTCCATTAAAAACCAGAAGTTTGCAGCTAGAATAGTCGTTTACCACATTAACAATGTATAGAGTGTATTTATGATTGATTTAATGTTATAGTCATTGAAAAAAAGTGCTTTTCCATCAAAAATAAGGAAATTTCTAAGTGACCCCAAACTTTTGAAAGGTAGTATACCTGAATATTACGTCGACTACACCACTGCGATGCAGACTCTACCATCAAAATAATCTTAAAGAGATTATATTAAGGTTTAAGTGATAAACGATAACTATTGTGGGTTTTCCGTCACCATCAGCATGGTAACGTCAAGTTACTAAGCAACAACCATGCAGCTAAAAACTGCAAGGATGAATCTTTATATTACATTTAATTAAAAAACAACATCTCCCTGTGAATTAAAACCATATGCATCAACACACCGACTTGCAAGAAAAGCAGAAAAACAGACCACTCATTCATTCATCCATCCATCCTGTCATCCGTCCATCCCTGCACTCATAAAGACAATGGCCCGTTATTGTTGTGTTTACCGTCTCTGTGGGATTCTCTCCCAGGCTCATTGTGCTGTTGGACTTGAAGCCTGTTCACTCTAATAAACTTTAACAGGTCTGTTTCAGTCTCGGAGGATCGTGAATACACGCCGCGGCGACCGTGGAGCAACGCTGACTTTCATTATCTCAAACTCCCGTGACCTAATTATATCCAGTCTCATCAGCAGTCTGTGGTTTTCATTATAGAAATATGGTCCGATGATTGACAGGGATGTTTTAAACATCTAAAAGTGCAGAAGTCAGACCCAGAAGAATTACCTAATTACGCACTCGTTGCTTAATTCGTACCGCAGAGACGCAGTCACAGATGGAAAGAGTTTGACTGTAAACGCTGTAAAGTACGATTTTCGTCATACGAAGCAAGATTTAAATAGGCACAGAATCAGGTTCAATAAAAAAATGTGCTCCCTCTCATACACATGCATCGCCGTGGCAACAGATTAATCACTGACCCCCAAACCTGAGGTCATGACAGACGTCACCCACCCATGTAAACATCAATTAGGCCCTATATGGTTGCCATGGTGCCAACACAAGTAATCAGGGGCAAACAGAGACGAGTCTGTTATGTGTACATGTTCATGTCAGCAGCCTCCGAACATGCCTGCGTGATTATAACTATGTAAACACTGCTCAGTGTCACTCTTTTGCCATGTGTTCTCTCCGTTAAAACACTGTGTTTGCTTCATATTTGTTCTCTTTGTGTTCCGTACGTCCCCGGGTTTTGAGGCGCGAAGCATCCAGAAAAGTCGGGGTGGAGTAAGAGTAAGGGTGTCGCTGCAAGATAAATGATGAGGAGTGTTGAATTACTCTGTGAAGAGAAGAGGAATTTCACTTTGTGTCTGCAGCGCTCGGTATTAATGGGTCTCAGACATGGAAACTTCACATGCGAATCTCGAAGAGGGAGGAGGGGGGAGAGATGGGGGGTTTAAGGAAGATAAAGAGATGTGCTTGAAAAGATCATTCACGTCAGGGTCTTTTTGGGGAACCCGCAGGTGCTCTGAGGCCTGGAAGTTGATCCAGTCCCTGAAAATATACGTACTTTATGCAGAAATTCTATTTATTGATATGAACGTGCTGTTAAACAGCTGGAAGAACTGAATAAATTCACATGGAGTTCGACTTTGACTAATATAGTTGCATTATTGGAATGTTTCCTGCACAGTTATGCAATCTAATCAGCCTCATTGCAGCAACCGAAGTGAAGGAATGGGGGAAAAGTTGATTCCTTTCACCCCAACCTGGCGAGTCAGATGCTGCACTTCTGCATTTCCTCTCCACTGATGCCTATAATGTTTGCCCATGGTGTGACTTTTGAACGTGGCACGGTTGTTTGCTCTGAATATTTCAGAAAACTGCTGATCCACTTCAGATTTTCACTCGCAGCCATCTCTCCAGGGTTTACAGAGGAACGGTCCGAAGAGGAAACAAACAGTGACAGCAAGTTCTCTGGGCCAAAAAAATGCCTTATTGATGCCAGAGGTCAGAAGACTCTGAACGTACACGTCAAAGCCTATAAACTCATCAGACACCGATGAAATGACTGCAGTGAATGTATTTTTGTCTTATCTTGTCTTTGCATGTCAATTAATATTGGTGAATTGTCACAATGCCTGAATAAAAAAACATTATCTTTTAATGCAGGTATATGGGAAAATGATACTACTTCAGTCAGTAAATATTTTCCTGAAGGGTTCATGATTAAATGTATACTAAAAACAACCCTAACCCTAACAGGTGCTCGGTTGCAGGTGACCAACATTTGGCACCGACACAAATCAGCATAGACATAAAAAGATGTGGACATCGTCCATCCTTCTATGGAGAGACGACAGGCAGTGGGAGTGAAACTCATGTGGACTCATTCTAGCCCTACAAAGCACAGGAGATGAAAGCATGTAGCCCACACACTGGAGCGAGTGTTTGCCTTCAAAATCCAAAAGCGCAATCAGGACCAAAAAATGTCCGGAGCAGAAGCGATGTTTTCTCTCAGACATAATGAAAAGAAAATTCTTGAAAAGGGAATGAGACGCAGAGCACGGGGACAGCTGTGAAGACTGAAAAATACCTTGGAATTTTTTGGCAATTTCAAATCTGACAAACATCTGCACAGAGTACAAAAAGGCAAAGTCGAACCTGCACACACACACACACACACAAAGTAGAGGGACAAGCAGAGTGGGGTTCAGAGAAACATGGAGAAATGAAAAGTGTCTTTGAAAGTAAACAAAGGCAGAGTGATCAGGACCAGATTGGTGCAGATCAAATGGTAGTGTTGAAGTGGGATGAGAGACCTCTGATGGACACATCAAACAGAGCTAATGTAAACCACACATTAGCCTGACATCACACACGCACACACACACACAAGCAGACATACACATGACAAATGAATAGAGGACCACACTCACATGCTCACAGACAGGTCACATGCCAATTGCTTCTGTATTTCCAGACAAATTCGATCCATGTATCTATTCACTATTAACGCACGGGCGCCAAGCGCTCGGCAAATCATTTTAAAGGCTGAAGAAGATTACTTGATATTTTGTTCCAGGAAATTAAAATAATGGAGCCTGGAATTGTAATTTATCAGCGAGAGACGAAGCCAAAAGACAGAGTAAAACCAAATGAAACGATATTTGATCGGGAGATTGTAGTCATCAGGGACGAAGTATGTTCAGATTAGACGATACACGAGGATATAATGTCCCTGAACATTAAAGCTGCAGTGCATAAGTTATTTTCTTGTTGTTGATCATTATCGTTCTGCCCGTTTTGTTTGTATGCTGCGTCCTTCATCTGAAAATGGACTATGTAGCACAACTATCAGATCTGAACTTTTTGAGCAGTAGAATAAACTTCAGAGCGTTTTCATGCAAGTTCTTTGTGTTTTTGCTAAGATTTAAACTGATTTTTCAAGGTTAAGACCGGATTTTAGGTTTAGGGTCAGGCATTTATGCGTTTCCATCATGATAGTAGTTTGGTTGGTACAGTACCGTACAGTTTGGAATGGTTAAGCCCTCGGTCAGGCTTGTGTTTCGACTGACACAGAACAGAACCTTAACTTGGTAGGCGGGGCGTGTTGTCAATGGCCACATCAACGAGATACATAGCGTGGCGTTGTATCGGTGCACTGACAACAAACAAAGTCACTGAACGCAACAACGCAAACTACAAAGGAGGTTATCCAGCAGCTCTTATTTCCCTGCTTGGTCTGTGGCTTTGTTAGTGATGCTTTTCTGTCGCCCAATCAGCTGACTGTCGTAGGGCTAGCTCCACTGGAAACGTACCATTACTCGGGAACCCTAAAGGGAAGTGTTTGGGCTAGTTATTTTGCTACTATTCCTAATGGAAACGCTAAAAAATAAGTTATACTCTCACTTTACCAGCGCGATGTTGCCTCAATCTGTCTTGACATGAAACAAATCACAGGGCAGAAATGTCACCAGGCGAAACAAGATCTAGACACTGCTAAACTGAGAAATCCAGGTACTGATGGGGGCTTAATCAGTGTGAACTCATTTGACAGGGGTGTTAATGTAATAGGCATTTGTTTGTATTTAAAAAGGTTATGCACTACATTTTTTCTTCGGCACGTCTGTGACCTGTGATGTCAGACGGATGACGGATAGGCGTTGAAGGAGAATGCACAGTGGTGATCAGACTGCAGCTATTGAGAGTCTGTGTCTGCGCGAGTGGGAGTGCGTGTGTGTGTGTGTGTGTGATATTCTAGCGACCTACGTCACTGTGGTGTAGGGCGTCCACAATGAGTCAGCAGCGCAGGAATCAATGTTGCCCAAAAACCAAAAGGGAGCGCGAGACGTAGACACGGAGGTTAAAAACAGGTCAGTGACGGACGGTCGAGGACAATGGTGGAAACATTTAAGCTGATGCATCCAGTCAGTCAGCACACGGACTCCACAGAGGCAAATCCTGAGGATCCTCTGGGAACTGTTCCTACAGCTTTTTCCATTACCTCTACATCTGCTGTATGCAACAAATGAGAGTCCCAATCAGGCACTGGAGAGGTGAATTTAGGATAAAAAACATCCCCCCCCGCCCCCTTTTTTTTTTGTTCTCAGAGTCATAACTCAATCGAACCAAAGCAACACACATTATAGTTTATGTACCAACTGCTGTGTCACGTGGGTGTGCTTGTCTTACAGACGGTGTTTTCGTAAAGCCACAGAAATGGTTGGATGCAGACTGTGGTGCGAGCAGTAGCTCACATGTCGGTTTTACTGAATTTCCAGCTTCGCATGCTGTGAAAATAAAAATATATGGCATGCCGTGACTGTGCCATGTAACCTTGTTCTTTCTCTCCCTAGTTTGTGCCTCTCCTTCCTGTCCAGTCTCTCACTCCTTCGGTCCTCCTCTGGCAGGCTGCAGGATCCAGATCCAGTTTAAAACAATAATTATTACTATCATTATCAGTATAATTATTATTATGCTAGGGTTCTTTCCAACAATCTATGTTACTGCTTGTATAAATTACATTCTAGCACGAGAAATATGTCATAACTAGTGCTGTCAAACGTTACCGCGTCAACGGCGTTTAACGGTCTCCATGTTAAGGCATGACACGTTTCCATGGCGACTGACCAGAAAAAGGCATGCGTGACGTCATGTTTACGTGACTCCCGATTGTTAAAGTAACGCTAAACTTTAAAAACAGAGGCACACATACGCAGTACACAAGTGCTAATGCAGCTAATGGAGCTAACTGGTAAACAGTGCCTGGACTCCGGTGTCGCTCATGTAAACATGATGTAATTCGCGTCTTTTTCCAGTCAGTCATCATGGAAACGTGTCATGCGTTAACGCGCGTTAACCTTTTGCACAGCACTAGTCATAAGGGATTCAGTCTAAACCATTTTTTCCTTTCACCCCAACCGGTCGAGGCAGATTCTGCACTTCTGCAATTCCTACTGTTAAATTTGAGGTTTTTCTCTCCACTGATGTCTATGATGTTTGGTGTGAAATGCTGTGTTTCTCTTCTCCCGATAATAATATTGTAAAGGTTTCTGTCTTACTATGTTGTGATTTGGTGCTATACAAATAAAACTGACTGGAATTGAATTAAAACTGAAGCGGTGTTCAAGATCATCAAGTTTTGAATATAACATTGTACTTTATAACGTATAAGCAACTGAATTATCAGTGATTCAAGTGGAAGTGTGTGTGCTGCTCTGCCAAAGAAGGTCATTCACCTCGCCGCTAGAGCCAGAGGAAACGATAACCAGTCTGCTCATTTTTCTCAGGCTAGCTTTTTCTTTCTATAGCTCTATTAATTTATGCTAACAGCCCATTGAACATTGGCTTAATTAATTTGCCAAACAACCAAGGTGGGCATGATTAATATCCCAATCACGGTGTTTATTTGAGTTCATATCTGAGGGTGGGAATAATCACCGTTATTGTGCTGTGTCTGCTCTGTGCAAAGGTCAACGAAACAAAGAGGAACCAGAAAAGGAAAAAGGAAAGAAAAAAAAACCCTGCTGTAAATCTCATGAAAGTTCTGAAAGGGAGACTTGTTTACTAATCCGCTACATTTTAATGAGATTAAACTCATGATATTAATGTTTTGCACGGTGAAACTTTAGCCCGGACTTTCATCCGTGGCACAGCGGAGGGGTCCAAGTATGTTGGAAATGATCAGTTTTGCCATGCTTTGCAAGGGGGAAAAGAAAGCATGACTGGAATTAAAGGCAACAGTTGAAGAGCAAGATGTTGGGACGTGGGGGTTAAGGTTGGAGGGTTTGAATCTCATGGCAAAAGCTGTCACAATTATACAGTATATCTAACCTAATTATTGCCCAAATCACTTCAAATAAAATATTAACTGGCACGATTAAGAAGTCTTTAATCATTTGCCACATGCACATAAAACACACATGCACGCGTACATGCATGCACCACCTTTGCAGGGTTGTTTTACAAGGATTATGGTGGCGATTACATGGGGAGCTTTTATTGGCTGTTCCCACATTCCAGCCTCTCTGTCTCACTTTAAAAAAAAACAAAAAAACACTCTTGTTCCTTCTTTTGTGCTTTTTCTCATTCTTTCTGTCTTTCTTTTTACAACCTCTGTTTCTCTCCACTCTCTCCAGATGGAGAAATTCATGCACGAGGAGAATAATATGGGGACTGCAGCCGCTGCTATATTAACATTTCAATCACGCGTTTCGCTCGGTGAAAGAAAATAAACTCAAGTGGGTTCATGCCTTTTGCTCCCCTTAACTGTATGCCACTGCATCGCTCTCACTCTCTCTCTCTTTTTTCCCCGACTATTCCAAACCCATAAGAGCCGGTTCAATAAGTGAATGATAATCCCTGTAGAAGCACGGAGCCGTCTGCTCAAGTGCCTTTGTAGTTTGGAGGGCAGATTAGCATGGTGGCCACAGAGAGAACAGAGTCCTTTGTCTCACTAAAGGCCTGGGATTAGACATGGGGACTGGCCTATGAACTTATGGGAATGTGTGTGTGTGTATGTGTGTGTGTGTGTGTGTTCTTGTATGGGTATCTTTGTGAGGATTAAAAAAAAAAACTTATAAACCTAAGGAAGTGAGGACATTTTGGGAAAGTGAGGACATTTTGTTCTGGTCCTCACATCTTTAAAGACCAGGTTTTAGGGTTAGGGTTAAGGTAAAGCTCGTCAGGACCAATCGCTCTAATATTATATAAACTAATTTCAGTATTATTCCATAGTGCTCGTCAATGTTAATGTTATATGCGACCTTGTATGCGAGTATAAATAAAGTCGATAGCAATGACTCATAGAAGATGTGATGTCCATATCTGTCAGATTATGTGATTTGTGTCTGAAGTTGTTATCACTGTCAGATCAAAAACAAACTTATAAACTTATAGATCCACGATTAAAAGGGACAGTCCAGGATTGTCGAAGTGTGGTTGTCAGGTTGTCAGGTCGTCAGGTCGTCAGCACAGACTGAAATTTTACATCCTGGCACACAGAAGTAGATCTAAAAACACTGATTTTCTTTTCGGTGTGTACAGGAGTTTCCAGATTGAAAAAAAAAAAAACAGTAAATTTAAGCAGCTAACATATTTTGCAGACATATTAGGTTAGCATTTAGTGGCTAAAATCAGTATTTTGCCAGATTTTGTGGCTGAGAACCAACCGTGACAGTTTACTGAAGTGCACGTGTATTGTTCTATCAATGCCAATGAGGATCTACAGCCATAGGAGATTCTAGGTGTTACATACTTATTAGTTGAATTCTTCTTTGAAACAGAGTTTAACTGAAAAGTATGGTGCAAAAAAAACCAACTATGACACAAATCATAGTTTTTTTTTTGCACAATACTTTTCTTCGGGGAGGAACATGCCTAAGATATTTCTCGTTCTCCAACATAAACAGCCATACTGATTTACTCTGCCAAATTCTCAGATACGATCTGTAGTGGTGTCAACACCAAGATTAACTGACGTGATGAACGTGTTTACTTTCATTTGTATCCAACACTCGATACAAAAGCTGTGTGAGACGCAAAAGGAACAATATCTGTTTATATCTGATATAATGTACAGTATTACTACAGATGTCCATATAGGGATGAAGTGATAAAGGTGGGTTATAACTGGACACTCATTTGTGCTTCATTCATAGTGAGGACCCTCATAGACATAATGCATTCCCTAGCCTCTAACCCCAACCTGAACATGAACCCTAACCCTAGTCTAAACCCAATTCTAAACCGAAAACCAGGTCTTAACCCCCCTAAAGCCCCAACCTTAACTGTAACCAGTTGATGCCTAACCCGAATTCAATTTTTTAATCCCCGAATTTAACCAGCTCCTCAGAATTGAGGTTCTTCTGTCACCGTATGGACTACTGGGTACAGTGTATTTATGCCAGAAAATGTCCTAAAGAGGTAACACACACGCACACGTGTGCTTCATTCATAGTGAGGACCCTCATAGATATAATAAATTCCCTATTCTCTAACCCTAACCCCCAACCCTATCCTAACCCTAATTCTAACCCTAAAACCAGGTCTTAAAAACCAAAAAGCCATTTTGGGGCCATTATGCCCCAAAATGTCATCACTCAGCATGGTTCATATGAACTGACTTTAATTAATCTGGACAGTGTTAGCAAAATCCCCAACCTTAACGGTAATCAGTTGATCCCTAACCCAAACCTTAATCTAACCACAATTCTATTCTTTTTAAGCCCCAAATTTAACCAGTTTGTCAGAATTGAGGTTCTTCTGCCTCATTAGGACCAGGTTTTTGGTCACCATAATGGACTACTGGGTCCAGTGTGTTTATGCCAGAAAATGTCCTAAAGAGGTAACGACACAGAGAGAGAGAGTGTTCCATTCCACAGTCTGCATCAACAAACATGGACCCAGATTTAGAAGCACAGAAATGAAACAATTTTATGTTTCACGAACGACTGCCAAGTAACTTACTGCTCATCTAAAACACTTAAAGAGTGCATGTGTGTGTGTGTGTGTGTGTGTGTGTGTTACCGTTTTAAGACCTTTTTTGGCATAAACACCGACCCCTTGTCAGAACCAGTCAACCCCTAATAGAGACAGAATAGAGACAGAACTTCAGTGCTGATAGGGCTAAGATTAAAACTGTTAGGTTAAGGCTATAGGAGTTAACTGGTTATGGTTAAGGTTATGGATAATGCTTTGTTCAGGCTGTCCTAATCAATGGAAGTCAATGTAGATGCGTGTGTGTGTGTGAGAGAGAAGAAGGTTAACTGCACACTCATGCAAACTTTTCTCACACAAAAACATGGAAAACATATTTTGCAAATGCAAAGTCACCGTTGAGCCTGGAGTCGACCACAAACGGCCCCGGCTCTGTGTATGTTTCCTCGCCACTCACATTTACTGACCGCTGAATAATTTGAAGACACTCTCGGGAGTAACCCATTAAAAACAAATGACCGTGCGAGGTTCAAGTGCAACTTTTCAACTGCTTATTTGTCTGGTAAGTCGAGATGCAATCTGAGGCGCAGTTAGCCGCTGTGGAAAAACTCATTATCTTTACATTTCTTTTTTTTTTTTTTTTCACCGTCGTTGGGAAACCAGCCCCACTTCCTGTCTCCAATCTGCTGTTATTCATATTACTATCGAATTCATGAATTTAAAATGCAATTTTCCTGTGGTTTTAAGTCTATTGGCACCTTCTGAAAATTTGGACAGTCACACTGGGTGGAAAAGAGTGCACGTGGGAGTGTGAGGGACAGCGAGGGTGTGTATGCAGGTGCACGTTTATTTAGGAGCACACGGGTATCGTTATACAAAGCTATCTGCGCTGCCACTGTAACACGCTCAGGAACAGCTGTCTTTACAATAAAGGCAGGAAACGAATAACGATTATTCCGAGAGGCAAAGGGTATTATTTTCCGCAGCAAAACTGTGATATGGTTTGATTTAAGGGGGGAAAACAACATCATAATTACCTCAGATTAACAGCTTTGGCAAAGCCTTAAAAGCCTCTCAGCGTGAACATTGTTTACGTCCAACAATGTTTCCTGCATGGGAATACATTTCTAAAATTACACATTCGGGTTATTTTCTGCCTCAACCGCAAATTCAAAAACAGCATTCTTGTGACATTTGATAACCCCCGTTTTGTTTTTTTTGTTTTTCTTCGTCTTACTTGTGAGAACTGACTGCCGTCGTTAACCCGTGTTGTCTCGTTACATCAGATGTGAAATCAAACAGACGCACAGCAAACGCAGAAAAATGTGCTGTAGTGAAGATTAAAGAGTTCATTTGTGAGCAGGTGCTGCTCATGAATACTGTAAACTCTTTTTCCTTAAAGGAATAGTTCAATTATTGAGAAAATATGCTTATTTCCCTTTCTGATATTTGGACGAGATCACCCCTGTCCTGTGATTATCTGCAGCCCGGTGTTGCTTTTCCTTCCTCCAGCTCTCTGAAGTCTCAGTAATTCACACGTTAGTTCTAATTTGTTTATTAATGCGCTTTGAACGTGTTAGTAGGCCTTAATTACCTTTGAAAAATGGATTTCCAATGTCTAAATATTGTATAAAAATGTCACAGTTTCAGATCCACTTTATTTTTTATTATTTGGTTCAGTATAACTGGGATCACAGGTGGAGACAACTTTATGTTATCATTAATGATTGATCTATTCATTCCAATACTATTTATAGATACAGATGTTAGCTCCATGTAGGGATCCTTTTGCACAAAAGATGTTCAGTTTAAATTTGACTTAAATTGCAAAATGATGTTTGTAAAAACTCTGTTCTGCCAAGTTACTTAAAGAGAAAGCGAATGACATTTAAACACTTGAGTAAAAGTATTTAGTTCAGTCCTTGTTTGAACAGTTGTTTCAGAGTGTGATATTGGATATAATGAAATATAAAATTAGGTTTATGTCCTCCTTTAAAAGTGCAAATTGAAGTGTTTATACCCTCCTTATTGCACAATATGTTATATTTAAATATAGTCATGGCCACAAGAGGATTCACATATTCTGAGTGCTTTACTCATTAAACAAACTAATTTTTTTCCCCCAACAACATGACGGTAACAGAGTAACCAGGAGCATGGTGATTGGTAACTGTACAATACCATATAAAAAAATGTATAAATTAATTCAAGGCTTACAACAAAGGTGAAGTGCTTGCTCGGAGAAAAACAAAGCTGTACATTCATTCTTCGTGTCCTGATGGAGGTTAGATTAGTCTTTTCAGGTGTTTTTGTGGTATGAATTTTAGGGTAATATAGATGTGTTTGTGTTTTCCATTAAAAGTCAGACTTTTTATTAATTGAAAGAGTTGCAAAATGAATAGAAAATATAGTCAAAACATTGACAAGATTAGAAAATAATGACTTTTCTTTCGTCAAAGAACCAGCAAAACTGTTTTCAGCTGTGCTAAGATCATTGCACAAGGGTTTTCAAGTCATCTAATCATCCAATAGCCTTCTAACGCCATCAGCAAACACAATGTACCATTAGAACACTGGAAATGGGCTGCTACACACCTACGTACATATTCCATTAAAAACCAGACGTTTGCAGCTAGAATAGTTGTATTTCTGATTCATTTAATGTTATAATCATTGGAAAAAAGTGATTTTCCTTCAAAAATAAGGACATTTCTAAGTGAGCCGACACTTTTGAACAGTAGTGTACATAAATAAACACAAACTTAAAACAACTCCTAAGAATGTACGCTTAAAGTGCTCGTTGCACCTCTTGAAAAACACAAGAGGTCAGAACCTCTTCATCAAAACATACAGTAAATGTCAAAGTCATGAAGGTAAAACAACAAAAAAAGATCAGAACACAGACTTTGGTATGATCCAAACATTCCCCCCTCTGACAGGACTGAGGTTTCTTTGTCCTGAGGTAAAACAAAAAACTATGCCTTTATTGTTTTAAGTTCTACATTTACACGTCTGCACCGGTTTGTCAGAGAGTGAAGAGTTGCCCGTAGAAGGGCTGAAAGGGATGTGACACTTTGGTGTTTGGGGTAAAATTGTGGGAACGGCATCACTGGGGAATGTTTGTGCTCCGCGGCATTACTGTACACACACACACACACACACACACACACACACACACACACACACACACACACAGTCACTGAAGACATCATTTTCCAGGTGCGGGTGAGGAATCCTGGCCAAAGCAGTGAATACTGACTGGAGGAAAATGGAAAATAAACCTGAAACATTAAACATTATTATCAGGTCCGTTGACTTTCTCTAACCCACAGGAGTAAATAGACAAAGCTTTGATCCAGACTGTGAAGGTATGTCGTACTGGATCAGCATCACACGGAGCGCTCTCATGTCTGTTAACAGTTTATACAGAGACGACCGTGGCTGTGCTGTTGTGACAGATGGTCCTCAGATCTGCACAAAGGTGACCGAGTGTGGATTTGAGATCATGTGTGGCTCATATTTTTTGGCGTATTTGGCTTTTGTACAGTTTTCTCTGCCTCAGGCGTGTACGTGAGTGTGTGTGTGTGTGTTTTCTATCGCCTCCTCTAAAGAACCTGTACGCTAATTATTCACCCGTGATTTTTTTCCTGATGAATAAAACACTACTGCACCTTAGATTTTCCCTCCAACACACAACACAAGCCAAGCCAGAGATGTTAATCAGGGAAGCAAGACAGGGATGTGATCTGGACCATTCCACTGTTTTTACACAGAGATTTTTTTTATTTTTTATTACAGACCAGGGGAGGAGGAGGAAGTGAAAAGTCTTTATCGCATTAATAATGTCCTCGTCTTATTTCTGCAGGAAATGAAGTGATGGAGAAAACAGATCCAGAGGAGAGTAAACACAAGCATATTTTTTTTAAAGAATGTGAAATGGAGATGTTTGTTATGTGTTTTTGTTTTTTTAATTTGCACACACTATGAATTTTAAGCCAGTCGCAATGTGTCATGACCTCATCCATAAGAACTTTTTCAAAGAGAACAGAGTTCTTTTTGCAACCTCTGGAGTTTACCCCTGGTGGCCATTCGATATATTTTCAATTCCAGGTTAGCCTCAGAACAGACCCGGAAGACGACTGTATGTCCATTTTTGAAATATTTTTGACTCTATAAGCTTGTGAAATGCCTTCTTGTTTTTTCATTGAATTGAATCTGCAAAATAATGTCAAGTCGCTATGATGCAGCTGAATATTTACGGCAGTTTATGGCGTTAACAGTGTCAACATCAACGCACGTTAGCGCATGATGCGTTTCCATGACGTCTGACCGGAGAAAGACGCACATGGCGTCATGTTTACGTGCCGCGGCACCAGAGTCCAGGCACTGTTTACCAGTTAGCTCCATTAGCTCCTTTAGCGCCGTTAGCGCGTCGACAGTCGAAAAGAGCAGCGCTACAAATAACCAGCATACCTGTGTACTGCGTATGTGTGTCTGCTTTTAAAGTTTGGCGTTACTTTAGAGACTCATTTTAACAATCGGGAGTCAAGTAAAATGGAAACGCTTCATGTGTTCACATGCTTTGACGTTGGCGCCGTTGATGCTGTTAACCGCTGTTAACGTGCCCAGCCCTATTTTTACCAAAATCTTACACACTGTACCTTTAAAGGTAAACACCATTGAAGAGCCTTGTTTCATGGTCTAAGAGGCAAGATTATTAGTCATTAGGGCAGACTCTAAGGCTGCTGCTTTTAAAACAAAATTGATGTTATTTTCCTTCCTTAAAGGATAGCGAAGAGATTAATAACCTGGCTCATTAACTGAACTTTGTCTAAGTTCCCTCAACAAACAAACAAACAAACAAACATGTCATCCATCCCTAACTCCCCAAAATACTCTGTTCTAATCACTCCATCACAGGTTGTCTGTCCAAGTCTAATCCTCCTTTTTCCCCCGACAAAAACAAGACAACACACTGCTGCTGACCTCGAGATGCCTCCAGGAGGAGGAGCTGTGCGAGTGTGTGGGCATGTAACCTCAGAGCAGACCTTTCCATCTCTCAATGTGTGTGTGTCACGCCCACAGCAAGGTGATGCAGCACACACACACACACACACACACACACACACACACACACACACACACACACACACACACACACACACACACACACACACACACACACACACACACACACACACACACACACACACACACACACAGCAGTGACCAGTCAATAATGGCCTGCCAACTCCAGTCAACCTCACTCCTCACGTCCTGAGGCAGCTCCAGATGTGAACGACGGAAGTGCGCGGCGACGGTCAGAAAAATTGCAGCCACTAATTCTAGAGCTGAAGAGTTGGAGGTGGAGCACGCTCGGAGTGAATGATGGATATTCACTCGTTCACCTCTGCATCAGGTGTGGCAGAGGTTGCACTTTGTGGGTCGCTTCAATGTCGAATATTGGACAAGCATGAATCTCCTGGCTGCCGTTGCAGCGTAGATCAGTTCCCCGACAGGAGATCTGTGATCTCTGATCGTCGCTGGCCGAGATACTGAGTTATGGTCGGTGGAGAACTGCTTACCCTGCAGGCGCCACTTTATGGGGTCAGCGATTGTGTGCGCAGTGGTACTCAACATACCTGGACACACACTTATACTCACGGTGCGTCTAACCCTGGAGGCTTTAGAGTCTCTGTCAGTGATTCAAACCAGATGATTTACAGGCTAATTATCATGACCTTCATCCCCAAGATGCAGAGCAACAATCACACACTCTCCATCATCCTCTAATTTTCACCCTCTTTCTCCTCTTTTGAAGGATTCACTCCCTCTTACTCTTTTCTGCTTTTCGTCAACTCAGCTCTTACACACACAATACCTACTAATAACCATGTGCATGAACATTATTATCACCAGTGGACAAACAAGGAAGTCTGGGCCACTATTTCAATCGTGAAGGTTTTGAGTTTGCTGAAGTTTGTGGAAATCATTCAACAAGGAAGCTGGGAACTTTTGCTGGTGGAGTTCTGAGTTTAATCCTCAACGGAACTCTTCTTGTAACCTCGACCCAGAAGAAAGACTCAAGGAGTATGAGAAATAAAGCAAGGACCCCTGGAATAGTTTTACTTCAGATTCAAGGAAAGTGTCTCTTCCAATATTATGTTAATTAAGATGTCTGGGAGTTTCGAGGTCGTGAGTGAACACCTCACACTCCGCAGACGCATGACGCAGACAGAGAGACGTCTCAATCATTGTCTCATTCACATTATTTCCAGCTTTCATCTACTCTCATCATTTCTTAGATGTCACTTCCCGGGGAGTCAACCCATTCACCAGATGGTCTCGTCTAGCCAACAGCACTGGAATGCAGCTCACTCATTCACCAATCGTCACGTTGCCTCCTTGTTTTAAAATATGTCGTCTCAGACATCTGCACACCCGCAGACTGGATATAAAAATGGACATACTCTTATGGATTGTAAAGTAAAGACCAGGACGTAGAAGTTTGCGACTCCACTATTTGCAAAAAGTCAATTTGAATAAAAGTCTATGGAAAAATGAGGAGTTATTGGTCTCAATTGCTAGTTTCAGGTCTTACTCAATAGCACATGATGTCAATTTTGATAAATGATGCATCATCCAATAGGTGCCGAGTTGCAAGCGACGTTTGTGAACTTCCAGTTGCAAAAACATTCACGGCGCAGGACAAAATCGCCAGCCATCACCACCTATTTCTGGAATTCAGGGGATTTTCCGACTGTAGTTGTTACTAAAGACTTGATTTTAAAAACGTGGCACAAAGACGCAACGAACCAATTTTCACACAGACTCGTTGAGCCAGTGAAGACGCAGGACCACACACACACTTGGTGTTTAATCCCGCGATTTCAGGGAGGAGATTCCAGGGATTTGGGATCTCAGAGAAACTCCCGTGATTTAACGCGACTTCAGAATATTAACAGACACGGAGGTGTCATCAGTTAATACACTCTTAGAAATAAAAGTGCTAAGTAGAACCATATAAGGTTTTTCGGCTTGGCCTCATAGGAGAACCCTTTTTGGAGGTTTCCACTAAGAACCCTCCAAAAAGGTTTTAAAGGGTTCTCTGGATCAAAATGGTTCTTACTGGAACCATTAGTGTTACCAAGAACCCTTGAAAAACCCGTTCTTCAGGAAAGGTTTTTCAGAAGCAAATGGTTCCAAGTAGAACCTCAGCCCTTGTAGAAGGACCATTTTGGAACCCTTATTTCTAAATAAGCTGTGTGCAATGTTTTGTGCTGAAAAATGCAACACGTACAAGTTAGGGTTCTAAACTTTCTACTGCTTTCACAAGTTTTGACATAAATGTGACGCCATAAATGATTATTATTAATGTGGAGGCTGATGTCCAAGCGCCAAACTCAATATAGACAGTAGACTTCAAACTGTCATTGCATTATTTTGGCCAAACGAGACATTATTGTGTTCAATTTGTCATAAATTCACTTTCATTCACTTGTCTCTTCTGATGCTTTATAAGAAATAAGGCTCAAGTGACAGGTCAGATGACTTGTGCTTGTTTTGTGATGGGAAACACTCCACACCTGCATGTCTTACATACATTCCAACCGTCTCATTTTGAATCAGAATCAGAGGAAATGCTGCTGCTTTACAACCCGTGACACCAGCCGATCATTAGATTAACTTTGCTGGAACAATGTGCAGAAACACATGCATGTTAAAGAAATCTGCAATGACGACGACTGCTTGGCAAGAGCAGCCACGGGGCTGCATGACAGTGTTTCACAGTGACATGGAAAATAATAAAAAAACAACAACACCGGAGGGTTTTCCTTCCTCAAATCTGCTGTCAACTGAACTCAGAGACAAACTGAGAAAATGATGTGAAAAAGCAGCGAAAAAGGGGGAGAAACTTTGCGACTGGGTCAGCGCCGTATATACCCCTGTCACATGTCATTAGTGTACCGGTTGTTTCCTCGCTGTGGCCTTGTCGCAGCTCGTCTCCCCAGAAACAATACAAACACACACACAGCTCACTCGACCTTGGGTTACCACAGAGAACATCAAAAAGAAAGTCAGCGTGTTGCAAACAACGGCGCGTTCCGAGATCACTGCGGCAGAGTTTTTCGCTGGTCTCACCGAACAAAACAGACAAAAGACTTGTTTACTCAGGTTCTGTCCTTCATCCACGCACATAATGCATCATAAAAAAAAACGTAAATGAAGATAAGAATGGGTAATATAGCATAAAATGTGATGACAACACATTTTCCAACCTTGATCGATATTGATACTTAATTAAAACGTTGACAGATTTCATTTCTAAAATCTAAAATAAAACATGGCTGCTTTTTCTGCTTTATCGCAATTATTCCCAAACAAATGATTTTTTTATACACAATTTCTTCAGTTGGGAGTTATCTTCAGTATTTTGTGTCATTATTATCAGATATTTGTATCACGATCCTGTTTCCAGATAATTTTAATCACCATTTTATCATAAACTGATGATATAATGAAAATTCCTGCAGGATTAAAATCAGGAATTATGATTTCAAAAGCTTCAGTTGTGTTGTAATGAGAAAATGACATTAAAAGACCCATTATACAGACATTCTGTATGATGACAAAGACAAATACTTTATTCTTTAAGCATCAGTTTTTCCATAGCAACTGCATTAGTAATCTATCATGAATACTCTGGGATTTATAGGTGTATAACTTTTAAATAATACTTAATTAATACTGCGTTTAATTTCATTTCTTTGTTATGTGGAGCAAAGCTACGAAGAAAATATTCACCTTTAAGAAGCTAAAACGATCAGAAATCTTGTTTAAATCATGAAAAAAGCTTCAAACCAATACATTTACAATAAACCCTACCACAACCACAATCCAACTTGTAGCCCTACACTCAATTAATTCTCAGAAACAAGATTCTGCCTCATTAAGTCCAGGTTTTGGTCTCTAGAAAAAGCCCTAAAGAGGTCACAGATACAAGCACACACACATGCATGCACCCTGTCACATGAGATAGAACTCAGGAGCTGCAGAAAAGTGTGTTGTGTGTGTGTGCGTGTCATAGACCTGTGGCGGTTTGGAGGTGCTAAGTGGCGTGCAGTTAAGAGAATTCACACCGACCGAAGTTATAATATGACAACATCTGACGAGCGTTTAGAGCCGCACGTCAGCCACGATTAGCTCCAGCCTCTGCGAACGCTCGCGCGGAGGATAAAGCACTAGACAGTGGATGAATGACAAGCATTTTGTCTATATCCGTGTCTATACCGGCACACAATTCACCATCTTCACCATCTGAAATGACAAAGTGACAGAACGTCACACTGACTGAGCTGCAGGAATAATCAGAGGAAGGAGTGCGAGCTGATGGTATCACAGAGAGACACGAGGGAGGAGATCAGGGTGAGCAACTAAGACAACACAACATCAAAACTTTAATAAGAGACAGAGTTTTGTTTAGTAAAATATATAGAATGTTTCCAGTGGCACTGATTCAAATTTAACAATTCAAATTCAAATGATGAGACTTTTTTTGAATGCAATTATTCAATTTTAGCAAATTAAATTCAAATATAAATGATTTTCAGATAATTCAGTTTCTGGTGGCAAAACCTTGGCTGAACCTTACTTAAGCATATCCATAGCATTATAAAACCCCAGTATGTCGGCATATAAATACAATTTCTAACGGACGGTTTCTAAGGCTGGTTTAGATCTGTTGAGTCCAACTTTTAGCAGCATGTGAACTAATCAAGCAAACCCAAGGCAACACTAAATCCTGTCCGTGAGGGAGAATCTGTGTGTATTTTACCCACCAGACCACCGACATGTCTGGAGAAGCCTCCATAACTTACATCCCACATAGAGTCGACATGATTTGAGCAGCACCTGATAGCACACTGACATAAGCAGGACATGTAAATCAAACCTCGTAACGCGAGACGTGCCTCATAAAAGGTGAGTTACTCCAACTCCACAATCACGTGCGGTGCAATCCTAATAACCCTGACAAATCATGCACATTAAAGGGTAAAAACACACTAACGTTCAACCGTGGAGCAGAGCTTCCTAAAAGCGAAACTTTTAAACATGATTAAAAGTCGTGCATGCACGAAAAGAAGAGTAGGATTTCCTTCCCCCCGCGGATTCCCGGCCAAGCCAAATGTTGGCCGAGGCCACGTCATGTGCCGTACGTCTCTTAGTAAAATCAACGCTGACATTTAGGGTTAATACCGCTTGTCACTGTGATTTCTGCAAATATGGCTTCACCGCTAAGTGTTCCAGCAGCTGTGTGTGCATGTGTGTGTGTGTGTGTGTGCCCACAGTGTGGACTAAAACGGTCATTACAACTGAATCCAGTCCACACCTAGCAAAGGCCTTCCAGAGGTCTCTAAAAACATTTATGCATGTGTGCAAGCGGCCAGAATGTAAGAAGGTAACACCCCGCTTCCCGCCCAGTGACCCCCACACCCATGCAGACCAGGTCTAAGGGTGTGAGACTTGCGGTGAGTCATTAGAAAAGAGGGAGGAGAAATGACGCTGCATGTGAGCTAAGGGCTCTGAGAAAGTGATTCAGACCCACAAACGCCGACACGACGCGCATGACTGCACGCTAACCTGGCAGCCGCGCGCACGCCGCCGTCCAGGTCAGCGGTCAACTCGGTGACAGAAGACGTCGGGGGATTCGGGATCGGCCCGGATGACGACATCCAAGCGAGACACCTCACGCAGCTGCCGCCAGGAGTAAGAGTGTGTCTGCGAGATGATTGCACGGCTTTATTCGTAATTAGGCAAGAACGTACGAGATGCCAAAAATTCCGTCCGTGATTGACAGGGTGAGGAATATAGGACCCGAGTCTCCGTTTCCCCCTCTTTTTTGACCGAGTCTTCCCTCGCTCGTGACTCACTGATGAGTCTGTTTGCCAACAGCTCGGAAAATCAGAGCAGGGGTATTCCAGCGTTACAGTTGCACCACGTTGTGATAATTGCATCTTGGCACACACACATGTGGCATGTGTGTAGAATACAGACTTCTGAACACTGGTTTCCTATGTCCTAAAAACAGAACTCGGTGGACAAATAAACCAACTCTGTCTCCTAGAAATCTCGCTCATATACAGCTATTGTTTGTATTGCTAGTCTAGGGAAAGTACTGTATTTGCAGCTTGATTATGTTCCCTTTTGTTTGTTTCAGTACTTGTGAACGTGGCTTATTTTAGGAAAAATCTACACATTAAACAACAACAATACAGTTTGACACAGGCCTCTCCATACTCTCCATGTGATGCCACACCCATACACTGGCCTGACCGAAAGCATACGCACTCAATTTGCTCGGTCCACACAGTGACACACGCTTACAGGCAGCACGCAGACATCATCTTCCATCTCGGACAACATGATTAGATGACAACATTAGCATCACATCACAACCAGAGCCCGCTTCCAGACTACGAATGAATCGTTTCCTTATGGGATGTCCTCATCGATGAGGATGACCTTTATCTGTGCCTTCAGAAACGGTCACATCAGTTTCATGACGTGAGCGGTGTTATTGTTGAAGTTTTGGCCTCCAATCGGGTTATAGAAAGATCATGGTTTGATTACGTTCCAGTGAAGAGCCCTCTAGTGGCTGTAGTAGACAAATGCAGATTCTAGGCAACTGGGTTACAGACAAGTGTTGATAAAGTAAATAAATCACGTTTTTGGCCATAATATGGTAGGATATCGCTGCAGTACGATGAGTGGCCACTGGGACTGGAAGGTGGTGCAACGTTGAGCAGCAGCAGCTCTCATAATACATGAATTTATTACTATAAAGCTGAAACAAGTGAATAATTATCAGATCACGGTCATTTGAAACAACGCAATCAGTAAAAAAAAAAGACCATTTAATAAAAAATAAAAAAACACAATATAATATAATATAAATAATCATAATAATAATGGAATAATTATATCTTGCAATTCTAGCAGAAAGCCCTTATTTTGAAATCCAACATTTTAAAGCATCTCCAAACTAAAGTGAAGCCAAAAACTCTTTGCTATTTCAATAAAACATTAAAAAATTCTTAAAAGTGTTAATATTGCGTATAAAATGACACGTTCATTTTGTGCCTTGAACATCACACACACCCCATTGCCCTTTTCACCCTAAAAATTCACAGACTTTTGTTTTCTCAGTGCTTGCCTTTGATCACACTGACATTTTAAAGGAGTGTGTGTGTGTGTGAAGCGTGTGTGTGGCTGGAGACAGAGAGCCTGCAGTGTCGCGGTGACTGCTGTTGTTGTTATGCGATTTCGAGGTTGATCTTAAAAACGCCGACGATCTGCATACGACATAACCAGACGCAGACCTGCAGACGCACAAACGCTTTCACAACCATCAGTGTCGAGCAGCTGTGGGTGCGGAGCCACGTACTGTGAACGCACATGTGCTGTACACACACACACACACACACACACACACGAGAACACCCAACTAGTTCAGAGGCATCAGCGTGGAATGAACTTAAAATCGTGGCCAAACAAACACACACACATTTCTGATTTGACTTGAGTGCTGTTGCTTTATAGTCTGTGTGACAACAAACACGACACTGAAGTTCATACACACACCCGACAGACAACCTCTCACACACACACACACACACAACGTCAGTCTGACTGAAACACAACAGACGAGGTATTCTTCTAATGTTCCTTTAAAGCTGCATTCCTTGTTTAATATGAGTTTTATTGCTCATGTTGTCTCTGATACGGCTCAGCCTTTGGCACACTGTTGTGTCCATGGATGTGGTTGTGCGCGAGTGTGCACGTGTGTATGAATCTGGTCATTGTCACAGTGTCATATTATCCAAGTGTAAAATATGAGAAGCCACATCAGTTCGTCTCAAGCACATATGTCAAACTCAAGGCCCATTTTATATGGCCCGCGAGTGGTCAATTGGTCTTAAAAATCTGTGTTAAAATAGGTATATGCTGCTTCACGGCGTGCGTTGACCACAAACTACATTTCCCACAATGCATGGCGATTGCGTTACCTGCAAGGTGACGGCATCACCATCGCGGATCGGGTTACATCTATAATGCATCATATTTGTAACTTCAATAAGTAATTAATACAGAAACTTATTTAGCAATATGTTACGAAGTAGTTACCTTTATTTTACATTATATTTGGTTACATTTAGTTACATTTATTCTGTATGACAGTTACATCTGGCCCTTTGAGGGTAACCATTATGCAGATGTGGCCCTCAGAGAAAATGAGTTTGACACCGCTGATCTAAAGGATTACTCTGGATTCATTTATTTTGAGCTTTTCTCTACGTGACGCCCCATTTTTCTCGTAAAATCTCATCCTGTGAGACTCAACTTCGAGGAAGATGGCCGAAAAGCATTTCCATGGTTTTGGAACAGTGACCTCAATTTGCTGCTACTGTCGTTCCTGAAAAACCACCTCAAGAGAGCGTAAACATGTTTTTCCGATATTTGAGAGCTGTTTTTTAATTTAGGTGTTCCCATTACCAGGTTTTTAATCGCTATTCTGGGCATTTCTGGTGGTAATGGTAATGGAGTAGGGAAACGTCTAAAACATGCAGGGCAGTGAGTCCTGTGAACCATTATTGAGAAAAACTGACGGTAATTCCGAATAAAGACTTTCGAGATAAGGGGCAGTAATGGATTATCCCGTATGCCGTGATATAAAAATTGTTGATTTCTCGCTATAGATTTTGGCGGTTTACAAATAAAAATGGCAAACATATTTTTAAAATACCTTAAGCCGGTGAAGATTTTATTAAGTGAACCTTTAGTCATGTGGCTTGAATCTGTTCTCCCTTCCCCAGTCATGTTCAGTAAGGACAAGCATCTGGGTCTGAGGCTTGGATATCTTGACACACTTCCAATAGCCTGAACAAACCCTTTAGCATAATTTATCACATTTTAAAAACAAAAACACATGTGTACAACACAGTGTCTCTACCCATTAAGTTATGTATGCATTAGGTGGGGGGAAAAAAAGGTCAAAAACAAGTACATTGTGTAAGAAACACCAGATCAATACTGACTCTTGGATCTTATCTCTGTCTTCGTCTGGAGCTTTTTCAGTGTAACAAAATGGTTTCTGTGTTGCACAGACACAGCTTTGCACTATTTTTCTTTGACTTAACCATCACCTCCACTCCACTCTGTCACTACTGAGAGCTGTGGAATGGAAATTAAAACTTGACACTAGAAAATAACTCAGTGACCTCTTCTTTCTTTCTTTTCTTTTTATCTGCGAGTTGCACGTCTCTTCTTATAAATCCTCTACCCCGGTGACAGCTGTGGCTGTTTCCAGATTGACCATACATACATACATACATGCATACATCACGTGCGTCCTGTTCTGCTCACGTCTCAAGAACCTCTCGTTGGTCGGGCGCAATTATCCACTTGGACGAAATTGATTTGAATTGTGTGGTCAAAAGTCAATGGTTAAGGTCGTGGTGACCGCACCAGCCTTTTATCTTAAGAACGCCTCAAGAGATTCCTTTCACTCGTGGATTAATTGCTGAGATTGGAGTGGTCAAGGTCACGGCGGCCTCACAGAACATAAAATATACCGTTTTAAGTCAACATGTGCAACCTAGAGTTCGTCATAAACAGAGTTCTACTCTTTTTTTGACCGTCAGACTTGGCTGAAGTTTAATAATGGCTGTGTGCTCATTTCTGAAAAGCACATGGCACATAAAAACTATTGTGACAGAGGTTGTGAAATGTGTCATCTGTTCTCAAAAATGTAATTAGAACAAGAACATCTGACTGGTGTTAATGGCGAGTCTCATTAGTCGCTGGCCGCACTGTCCTCCCTGCTCACATCATCCACTCTGTTCCTTCATTTCGACGCTGCTGCTGCTAGAAATAGCACATTAAGTAAGCGTATGGAAATGCCACAGGCGACACTTTATGACAAAGCTGAGACTACAAGAAGCTATTAGCAAGCTTGCCAAAAAGTCATTAGTGAGCAGCACAAGTTTTCACTGAGTATAAACAGACAAAAGCAATCCAGCGGAGCTGTTAAACTGTTTATTTTTGTGTCGCCTGTCAAAAGCGTTCCTGGAAAGCAAGGAGGAAAAGTCAAACCTGAAGTGATTTCTGTCACGTCTGGTCAAATAAATATGAAGGAATAACGTGCCCACTGTTGTGTGTGGTTCTTTGTGTGTGGTTGAAAGAGATTTATCGGTGCCACATGTATGAATAACAGCTAAAGGGTTTTTTTTTTGTCACCAACCATGTGAAGCATCACAACGCGGCGACACATCTCTGCGACGGCTCCCAGCACAAACGCCGCAGCTGGACTTTGATGGTGATTACTGCTGACAAGGGGAGGGCGCGGAGAAAGGAAGGAAAGGGTAGGACAACTTGTAGATAGCAGCTGTAAGCCTGACTTCACGGCTTCACAAAGCACTTGTGAGCAAGATCCTCTGACAAAGAAATGGCACAGGAGAGGGGAACTCCGTGAAAGTTAAATCTGGTCGCTGCGTGCAGAATGCTATGTCGCTCTCCGTATTTGCTGAGCAGAAAATATGGACTCATTTAACCTTTGCCCCAGGTTTTATGTGCATGCGCTAAATTTTAGGTCGTGTTTATGTGCATATGAGCACCTGTGACCTTTTTCCTCTGATGTAGCGAAACAGCCAGATTTGTCCCTCGTGTCTGCACTGTCCAGTCCTGTAAAAGTCCATTTACTGTGCTAATAAAGAGCTCTGCGTCATATTCACCTTCACAAGGGCAAACTCATAGAAAACACACACACACACACAGTTTGGTGGCAGTAAGCATGACTGCGGCACATCACAAAGTCCAGAAAAGGCTTTTTTCCAGGATAGACTCATTGTTCATGTTTACAGCTGTCAGTTAGCAGAAGAAGTCCAATACGAGCGTCAGCCTTTTCTCTAATAAGGAACAACGCCTCTTTACACAGCCATTGATTTATGTCCCCCGCCCTCGCAAGCTCTTCTATCATCCGACGGTTTGATCAGCACAAGTTAGATAAAGGTTCTGCGTGTGTGTAATGAAAAATGAAGGAGAAAGAGAATCAGAAAACGCTGTATCGGGTGTTGCTGTGCGCACGGGCTTGTTCACCTACACCTCAGTGCATTTGTGGTTCTCCGTCCGTTTGGCACGCCGCAGTACACTGAGCAGCTGTGTATTGTATCCTGTGAACAAAAACAGGCCCATTTGTATAAATTTGGCTTGTAGAAGGGGGGGTTGGCTCTCGCATGCGCGCCCCCCAGCGTTGCAGATTTGATTACACGGATATCGGTTGCTCCGTCTCAGCAGATAAAACGGGCCTCTGTCAATAGGAGAAGTCAACATGTTGCAGAAAACTTCCAACAAAAGTTGCTAATTGCTATTGCTTTGGCAGCAAAAATCAATTTCAGTGGGATTTAAAACTAAAGGTATCCGACATACACTGTAGACTAGTTTTCTCAGTAACTGAAAATGATAAAAACACAGTAGACTGTTTTTTCAGGTAAGGAGAGCATGATAATGTGCAATCTTTCTCTATAAAAGGGCAAATACTGCTCTATTTCTATGAGGTTCCACTTATTCCAGACCCAGTTCTGTGGCCCCTACACACACTGGCACAGCAGAATCCACGACACAAGCAGGACTAAGAACACACACAGGTTTCAAATCCCACCTGCATCCTCTTCAATATAAACCTCCCACAGTTTTCAACCTCAAACTATGAGCGAACCCCGAGTCTCAAAATCCCTTTGTCCTCTTAAGCTCCAAGAAACCACTTTATTTTCACACTTTCTCATGTTTTTAAAACCCAAAAGCCAGAACGTGGTATTCAAGATAAAAATCAGACATTCGTCCATAAGCGTCAGACATGCTTTACAGTAACTGATATGAAGGAAAATATTTGCGGTGTTAATCTGCGTAAGCGATATCATGTAGTGATGGATTTGTTCAAGTAGTATAAAGGCTTCTGTGTGAGTGATTAGCTTGGCTTGACTGGACTGGGTTCCATCATCTCCCACCTGTTGATTGTCACCCTTATTACACTATAACAACATGAATTTATTTATACTGGCCCCTCATGCTGTTCACATGAGTTCTCATACATGCTGCACCATGCTCCACTCGCCTGCTTGTGCGTATGTGTTGAGCAGAAATGTAGATGAGGCATGTCCATGTTAGCTCTTTGTAGGTGCCATTTAAATATATGGCATAAGCGTGGAGTGAAAGAATCAAACCATAACACGCACACATATATACATATATACACATATATATACACATATACATACATATACTGTATATACATATATATAAACATACATATACACATACACATTTATAAACACACACACACACACACACACACACACACACACACACACACACACACGTATATATATATATATATTTTCCAGAGGTGAAAACATTTCTTGATGGTGAGAGAATTAGATTTTGCGATGGTTTTAAATTCACAGTTTAAAATGACATGTTATTTATTTACACATAACTAGAGTGACATGATTGTAATGGGTTATGGTGTGTGTGTGTGTGTGTGCGTGCGTGTGCGTGTGCGTGTGCGTGTGCGTGTGTGTGTACACATCTGCAGTAGGTTGTGAGGATTCAAACCCATCTTTGTGAGGACATTTTACAACTTTTAAGGGCTTTTTCGAGGGTTAGACTTGGATTTATAGGTTAGGGTAAGGGTTAGGGCTTTAGCTGTGAGAATTCAGGTTAGGATTAAGGGCTTTATGTCTGTGAGTGTTCTGGGTATATGTATGAGGACGAAAGATCTTAGAAACCATAGGGAGTGAGGACATTTGGGGAAAGTGAGGACATTTTTGGCTGCTCCTCAGGTTCCCTAAGAGGCTTTTTCTGTTGGGTGAAGACTTGGTTTTAAGGGTTAGGGTAAGAATTGGGTATAAATTAGGGTAAGGGGCTCAGGAATGTATTATATCTATGGGTATCCTCACAACGACTTAAAGTGCGTGTGTGTCCTGATTGTGTATGGTTGTATCATTAACCTCACCGGTCAACAGCAGTAAATGAAATGTCAAATATCATATCGCACACTCAGCCTGTACTTGACAGCAGAAAATCAGCATTCCCATTCCTTATGTAAGAGCATCAACGGCGATATGCTACTCTGAATAGCAATGAAACGACAATCGCTACATAATCCCGGTCTCCAGCTCGGTAAATTGATATGTAAATGAAGGAAAATGAATCTCATCCCAGATACCTGACCTTACCATTCCGGTCGACACCAGGCTGTCAATCAACTTCATCAGCAGCCAAGGAGTGATAGCAGCCCAGCATACCTTAATGGTTCTATCAAGTGCTTTATATTGCACATATGCATCCCAGCAGATTAGGCCTGAAACCTGTATCTTTCATTACTGTGTTCTGATACTGCCATTAGAGTGTATTTCCCCCTTTGTGGCTTCCTATCCTCTCCTCCAGCCTGAGGAAAAAAATGTAAAAATCATTTTCCATTCCAAAGAGAAAGCAAAACAGGATTTTTCTCACAGGGTGTGGACCTGGAAGACGATGCCTTCACTAACCATCACTGAGGGCTGTTTTCTGACCACAGTCAGGACCAAAAATGAAATGAGATCTTCGTAGTTCAAACAGTTGGTGACAAATCAGCAGAAAATTACACTCTGTATAGACACGGGGAAGGAAATCTTTGATTAAGAATGGTTCTATAATTACACAATCCAAGCACAGCCTCTCTAATGATTCTTCCACATCGTCAGTATATTTGTTGTTGTGACATGTGACAGGAGTGAAAAGTGCCTCTGAGAAAGGGGAAATTCCAGTTCTGTTCTCGGCATTACCGACAGGCAAATCGCAGATTTAGGATCACGCTCTTGACAGTCTTGGGTGTCAAGCACAAATAAAAAAAGAGCAACAGTAGATCACATGATGGTCCCAGCCAAAGTGTTATTAACACAAGTTCTCTGCGGTTCGTGTTAAAAAGTCGACCAGACATCCAACATATGGAGCCAAAATCAATACCTGGATTTCAAAAAAAGCCTGGTTCATACTTTCCGCATCCACTCATGGAGCATTACACCTTCTAGTTCAACTGGTGGCATGTTCTTGTTTGGTAAAAAGAGACAACGGAGAAGACGTCACCGTGGATGCTTGCTTGAGGTTATCTGAGGAAGTCTGCTGATTGTAGAACCACATGTAGAACTTAAAGAACACAAGGACTTCCAAACAAGGGCAAACTCTTGAAGAGAAATCACTGTAACGGAATGTGTGATCCAGTGGCGTCTGCTGGGTTTTTGAAACAGCGGTATCTTATTTCAGGCCTAGTTATTTATTCATGAAATCTTACATACATTCTGCAAATGAACAACTAGAACAAGGAAATACAATAATTATGTCAAACTGAGACGCTACTGGTCTATATCGCTGAGCAAATACCACACAATGACCAACTATTTGTCTACACACTTCCCTCACAGAATCCACACAGGACTGAGGGAGATAAAGCTCCGCTGTCCTGTACGTTTCTGCAACGCTGTCAATCAAAAAGTGGTTCCGCCTTTCAGACAGTTCCTCCAATCGTCATGCAGGAGCCCAGCACCTGCACCCGTCCACTGCGCCATTGACTCCCAGAGAAGCCGAGCTTCCGTGGAAGTGAAGCTGAACTTCAACTGGTTTTAACGCGGAGGCTGCTACAGGAATACAAAAATCAAGTAAGACGATCCGTCATCCATGATAAACAGCTGATTTTGAAGAAACTAGTGACACGTTCTAACCACGTTCTAGTAAATACAACACAGTAGACATTTGATGATATTTTACAGGAAGCTGAGCTCCTGTCTGACAGCAATCACCACTGATGGAAAGCTAAACTGACACAAATACTCATGTAATATGAAGCAGTTCTTCAGCCCAAAGTCCCTCAGGTAGAATATGGGGATGTAGTCAAAGAAACTTTCGAATAGACCAAAACACAAAGGAATATATATCTTCTTGCCCAAGAATAATGGACATAAAGGAAAGTAATTGGTTATTAAGGAGTACAAAAAGACTTACAAACTGTACCAGCAACAAAAAACTAGTGGATAAGGCGTGACTGACATGTGAAGCCGCCTCTAACTTTGAGAATCATACACCTTGGTCTGCTGAAGCTGAGATACTTATAGTGAACTGGAGGCTTGGAACCAGGCCCTGGAGAGCATGAAATAGGCTTTTATCATAATCACAGCCTCCGGTCCTTTGTGGTAGCCAGTGGAGAAAATCCCCACCCTGCATCCTGCAAGCACAGCCACTAGGATCCTCCACAAAGTTCCCTTTGTAGTTTGGTTAACAGCACAAAAGTGCAGCAATCATGTACCAATCATGTAAGGGCGATGAAGCCGCGTATATGACATTTTGCAGTGTCTCAACCAGGGTTGCCAGGCTCCTATCAGCGCTCAATTCACGCCCGACATGTGAAACATTCTTTCAGAGGAACTGTAAGAACAGGTTCTGTTTCGTCTGGATTCACCTCAGCTGGTAGATTACTAGCAGGTGTTTACACAAGGCTTGAACACAGAAACTCTACACCCATCTCCCTCCCTCACTACCTCCTCCTCTTGAAGTGTATGTATGCATGCGTGTGTGTGGCTTATGTTCCTGTATTTTCTGAACGTGCAATCAGATTAAACCTGAGGAGACGGGGCAGGGAGGCTGAGCTGCAAGTGCTCCGTTACGCTCGCTTTACTCCGAGGTATTTGAGAGTGAATGAGTGCGCAAGTGTCCGTCTGTGTCTTGGGGGGGGGGGTTAGGTATTTAACCTGAAGTTGTTTGTGCACAAGTTTCTGTGTGCATTTGGATGCATGTGTGTGTGGTAAAAAAGTAAAGGCCCACCTGCTGATTTCTGTGATAAGAAGCCTCTGGCGCTCACTCTCGCACTCCTCTTACACCCATAACATGCACAGGTTGGAGTCAAAATTACCATAACATAACCACAACACTGAACCCCTGCAATTACACGTTCGAGTCAAGTTGTCAGGTGATTTACAAACAAAAAAAGCAACCTTTTTTCTGTGGGTTGTTGGCTTATAAGCAAATTGTTTTATAGGAATATTTCTAAGCTCCCATGTGGATTTAACAAAGTGAATACTGCCTTTAACTAGCAGTTTGAGATGCAGCACTCGTGACAGCAAATATAACAATATCAGAGTTTGGTCGTTTGCCTGGTTCTGCAGAAAGAGAGCCAGCTCACCAGTTAAGACAAAACTCACGGAAAAGCTGAGCTCTGAGCTAAACAAATTGAAGCCTAATTACACGTTTTCAAGTCTGCGCTTATTCATACTGTTTTAACGGAAACATAAAACTGATGATGACAAATTAACTCAAGAAAAAAAACAGGGTGAAATAATACCACCTACTGTTCACACACTGTGTTCGCTGTGGCTTTTCGTGTAGGCAGGAAAAATAGCTCAGTGTTCAGTTTCATCGGCGTCTTGGCCACACATTATTCTGACTCTCAGTCTCTCCATCAGCTTTGTTAGGTTTCTTTGCAGCATCGGAAGCTGTTGCTAATGTTCAGGTAGAAATAATTACATTAAAAGAATCTATTTAAAAGGGGTATAAGCATCTGCATGTCCACTAGGGTCCAGTAGGCTTGTTTTGGTCAAAAGAGACGAGAAAATGTGGTCTGAGGAGAGCAAAACAGGTGCGTAAAATTTAAGTTGGCACAACTACAAATCATTTGGAGAACTTGCAGTTCCCCTGCGTATAGTTTAGCCCCCTTCTCTTGCAGTTTGCATATATGCAGAAATGCGAGGAAACTCGACACAGACACAGAATGTGGAAAGAATGACTCAGGCTTAAAGGCTGTGAAGACCAGAGAGGATACAGACGTGTTACTTCTCTCAGATCACTTGATTTACATTAGTCTAAAAGATTATTTATCAGTGATGCAAAAAACTAGTGCTGGGCACTTCAACGCGTTAGCGGCGGTTAGAAGCATCAACGTTAACGCCTGACTGGAAAAAGCTGCACGTGACGTCATGTTTACGTGACGTAATGTTTACGTGACTCCCGATTGTTAAAATTAGTCTGTAAAGTAACGCTAAACTTTAAAAACAGAGGCACACATGCAATACACAGGTACAGCTGGTTATTTGTAGCGCTGCTCTTTTCCTTTAATAAACAGCTCCAGTTCGACGGTAGGCGCGCTAACGGCGCTAAAGGAGCTGACGCAGCAAACTGGTAAACGGTGCCTGGACTCCGGTGCCGCGGCACCTAAACATGACGTCACACGCTGTCTGTAGTCATGGAAACGTGCACAACACTAAAAAAAAAATCTCCAGTGTCTGTAAGTCAGCAAATGACACCAACAACAACACCATCAACAGCAAAACAGACTTTATCATTTATTCTTTTAGTTTCTACTACTCCCATAACCTCTGAAACCAAGCTTTGTGTGTGTACCTGGTAGTTTACATTGTTGGGACCTAAATCTGTTTACGTCGTCACATACTGTAAATTACGACATCTTAAGGTGAAGACATGTTTTACAGTTAAAGCTTGGGGTTAGGTTAAGGTTAGGCCGGGAGTAATTATAGTTGAGGTCAGAGTAAGCCTCCAGCAAACTATGGTAAGTCAATGCAATGTCCTCAGAAGTCATGGAAACCAGTGTGTGGGTGTGTGTCACCCAGTCCCCACCACAGGTGCATGTGTGTGTGTGTGTGTGTGTGTGTGTGTGTGTGTGTGTGTGTGTGTGTGTGTGTGTGTGTGTGTGTGTGTGTGTGTGTGTGTGTGTGTGTGTGTGTGTGTGTGTGTGTGTGTGTGTGTGTATGTGTATGCTAACTGGCTCTTTTGTCGTAACTTTAACAGGACGTGTCAGTCAATGGGGAGGAAATTACCACTTTAGGAATGAGAGGAATCTGTGTTCCTTCAGAAAGCCAGACAGACAGACGGTCAAAGATAGACGTGACCTCTCTTTCATATTCTTTTCAGCGTTGTCATTTTTGATGACTTTACATCTTTATTTTCAAACCCTGAATCTGTGTCTGCAGACGGCCGAAAATTGTGACATTGTGAAAACATTTCCCAAACATGGAGCTTGTATTTTAGAGTCATATTACAGGAAATTTCCCCCAGCACACAAAAAGTGAGGTTATGACACACGAGAGATGAATGCCAGTCGAGTACCATAATTTAAGTGTCCTTCTTTAGCCAAGCACAAGCCTGATACTTATTTCCGTTGGCAGAAAATAAAATGACAAAAGTTAGACGTGATATCCATGTGCTGAGGAAACGAGAAGAGAGATCATGTGACTGACGGAGCGGATGTAATTCATTCCAAATGATAATTACAATCATACTTTTTATTAATCTGGTTATATGTGTTCTCATAGTAGTTCCTCTAGGCAGGAACATGAAGTTATTAAAGTTTAAACACACAGTTAGAAAGGAAATATTGTTTTAAAAGGTTGTATTTTTTTAAGAAAATAATCATTTTTCATCCATGCAGCCATCCTGTCTCCTGGAAAATACATTGAAATACCACTAATTTACACTAAAAATAAAGTAAAAGACATATAACGCCGTCTTAAATATGATTTCCACTGTGATAAGGAAGTGTCAATGAACATGCTGTAAGTCACAATAACACTTTTTACCGACAGTGTAAAGCGATTTCATTTCCTTTTCCCGTATATATTCACTTGTGCAACGCGGCGTATGCGCTCGCAGCAGCTAAAACATGATTCATGTTTTTGTTACGAAGAGCACGGAAAGATTGCGGTGCTGGTTTCGTGGGAGCAGAGCCAAAGCACTTTCACCTCACCACACACACACACACACAGGACTCAGCTGGTGTTTCCCCCCCAGTCTGAAGAAAAAGTCCAGGACCCAAGAAAATATTAGTGAAGTAATGAGGTTTTTGAGGTTCAGTGAAGACTTCCTTTAAAGCCATTAATAGCATCCTCAACAGAAAAATTACTATATTATAGTGCTATCACATGTGTTCAGACATGAACAGGTCCAAAGATTTGATCCAGGTAAGTGGTAGAGTCTGGCTTGATTATGCAAGAAGCTTGAAATTTAATAAAATATATAATATTAATTTAAAAAAAATTGGTAACACTTTAGATTAGGGAACACATATTCACCATTAACTAGGTGCTTACTAGCATGCATATAAATCGCATTCTAGCACTTTATTAGTAAATATTAAGCACGTATTTACACCCTATGTAGGAAAAATCTTAATTCATGTCATAATAGAGACAGAATAAGGTTATGAAGAATATGGTGTTAATATCTGCTTAATGATTACCAATAAAGGGCTAGTATGCAACTTATATATGTTAGTAAGCACCAAGTCACTGGTGGATATGTGTTCCCTAATCTAAAATGTTACCCTAAATTATTTTAATAACATGTTATTGTAGTGTAAAAGTCTTATAATGTGGACTGAAATCTGGTCCTAATGAGGCAGACACTCATTTCTGGGAACGTGAGAATTTTAGACGTTTATATTCAGCACAGATAATAATGCACATGTTAGAAGTGCAAGGTGGAATCGAAATTACATGCAGCACACACACACATAAAGCACACACACACATAAAGCAGTGCCAGTCCAGAAAAAAATGGACGTATATATTCACCCTTTGGACTTGAAGCATGGCTCAGAATTAATCATATTGCCTGCGTGTGGCGAGTTACTGTGGAATAGGTGAATATGATGCTATGTCACACTTTATAACTCGATCTGCTACACTGAGAAGCTAACACAGACACTAAAAAATCTCCATCTGTGTGTGTGTGTGTTTGTGTGCGTTTCCTACAGGGAAAGGGCACGGCCCTTCCTCTTTTATGCTGATCCACCAACTTAGATCAAAGTAAAACTCCCAGAACAAACTCTGAAGTGTCCACTCTCTCGGACACCGCCTGGAAAAATCCCACTCACAGGCACATGGTCACCATGGCAACCATCAGCCATTGAGAGTGAGTGTGTGTGTGTGTAGGTCATGTACATTTGGTGTCCTGTGGCTCAGTGAGACCTTTCATGTTGGTCACACTTTTAAAGCTCTTTCTGTTACTGGGTCTCTCACTCACACGCACGCGCACGCACACGCACACACACACACACACACACACAGAGAGAGAGAGAGAAGACTCACACTAACCTTAACCATAATTACTAACCTTAACCTCAGCCTAACTTTAAAACATGTCCTCACCTTAAAATGTAGTAATTTATGTGAATGGGACTTGATTTGTACGCCCATAAAGGAAGACAAGTCCCCATAATGTGACTAGATTTAGGTCCCCACAACATGAGGAATACCACATATACACACACACAGTCTGGTTGGTTACCATGACTTTAGAGGACATTGCATTGACTTACTTATAAAATAATAATTTATCTTATCTGGACTTCCCTTTGTCCCCATAAGGAAGACAAGTCCCCATATTGTGACTGTGTAAGCAGATTGAGGTCCCCACAACATAAGGAATACCAGGTACACATACACACACACCCAGCTTCTTGAGCAGCGGTAAACCACACACTTCCTGTTGATGACGGGTCTGCTATTTTGCTGCGGCGTCTCTTGAACCTGGCTGGAGGTCACCGTTTTTAAAAAAGGAGGTCAAGCATTGAAAGGTCATGAAAGGGAAAAGAGAATTTTAGAGGAGAAGTAAACCAAAGCTCATGCTCTGTCTCTCCATTTTTTTTGGCACATTTAAAGACAACATTTGCAGGAATGTGGGATGGTGGCAGAGACAAAAAAAAAAAGGACCTGCTGTCACACATAAAATAGTGATAATTCTGGGTTTGATTATATCAGCAGGAAAATCAGTCAATTCCCAGGCTATGAACGTAATGATTAATAGAAGCATAACAATTAATGGGGTAAATTTAGTGTTTCCTGAACTCTGTGTTCCAAAAGTTTAGTACAAGAAAGCAAATATGATCTGAATGCTATTTGTAAGTTTACCAGACTAAAAAAAAGTATTGAAAGAAGATGTGTTTCTATTGTTGGACAGGAAAGAATGGAACAGACTTTGTTTATGCTGTCATATTTCTACGCTTTGCTGTATCCAAGACTAAAGCCTGATGTGTTTTTAAAAAGGCAGCATTTTGCGACACCGACTAAAATGTGAACTCATGCACCGCCACAGTTATGCAGATTCATTATCCAGCAAACGGTGCGTCCACTTTATGGGAAGCTGGTGAGGGATCGCGTGCATCTTTTCCGCATCAGTGCTAATGACTCCGCGGTCGGTCGGCGACTCTTGGATTATTGTACTGCGACATTAAAATTGACGTATTTTGACAAATATTTAAATCGTACACATTGAAACAACTTGCAAACGTGCCAGAACACTATATTTAATGGTAAAACCATGCTTTAGGAGCACTGCTCCGCACAGTAAACGGTCTATGCGTCACACAGCAACCACATCCGATTGTCCAAAATATCGACACAGAGATAACTCAGAGCCAACTCAGTCAATGCAATAGCTTTTACATGAATATTCACAGGCGTGCTGATGTGATGTGGTTAGTTTCTCTCAAATTACAAACAAGGTTTGTGACGTATTCAATTAAATAATACAAACTAATAGATTATTGATCGTAAGTCATACAGTGGGTGAGATTATCGTACAAATACAACAGTTATAGTACATGTGGCAACACTGCTCTGGATCGTCTGCTTCTGTCTTAAATGGATAATGAATGGGAGCAACAAGGAGTGAGTTGGTTATTCCAAAAGATAGGAGAGGATTCCCAGATTTCGTCCTGTTTAAAGGGAGCTTTTATACAAATAATATTTCATTGAACTGAATTGACTACAGTAAAATTTAAAACTTAATATATATCTCAAGCTGTGTATCACTTTAACGGGCAAATAATTATATTTTTTAACTTCCGCAGACATCCAAAAGTCCGTTATCCAGCATGATTTTCTACATGAAATAAAGAAATTTTAAAAATCTAACAAAAGGGGGAAAAAGGTCTTGCTATATCCTCTAGAAATGTTTAATTTCCAGGTTTTTCAATGAGTGTCCTGTAAAGGGATGTTGATATATTTTGTTTTCTTAAAAAACACTGGAGTGTAAAACTGTTTTTCTTTTGTAATTTACTGCAGATGATGCTCCAACCAACAACACTTGTTCACCAAAAGGAACAAATCTGACAGGGCTGTTGTGATTTAATACGCTTTAGTCCACATTAGAGCCACGGATGAAGCTTTGACGTTTGAGGTTTAATTGCAGATGTGGAACGAAGCTAAAGAAAGTGAAGGGATTGCCTCGACCGCTTGTCATCATCTGGTGCACAACACAAATGGATTTCATTCTTTGGGGCAGTGGTGGAATGAATGTTGAAGGAGAGAGAAGTTCACTGAGCATTAAGTCAAATGACCGTAGAAAACTTTTTTTTTTTTTAGATCTCTAACAAATTAGATTTTCAGCAACTGTTTCTGTCAACAATTTAGTACAATTGTAAATCCCTTCCCCCAAATGTCAAAACTGCAGACTGCCAGATTATATTGTGTGATAGTTGTGTGTGCGAGTGAAACTAATGAATCACAGAACACGGGGGTGTTACTTGTGTATAGTGAATGCAGATCTGCAGGGGGCTCTGTCAGCCAAGGAGAACGGACAAGACAGAAAGCCCACTTTGAATTTCAAAGAGCGTTCACCTTTGCAAATCAATAACCACGCTGCCTGCCAGCGTGCACTTTAAATACGCAAAGACAAGCACGTATATATATATAGCAGAAGAAAACGGTGCTGAACAAAAGAGTAAAGTTGTGGGTCAGACTGTTTGAACAATGACTTATAACACGGTACATACAGATAATGAATCATGTAAGTTCACGTCAATTATAGCTGCTCACCATAATAAGTGGGGATCATTTAAAGTAAAAGACTGAAGTTGTGTCCTTTGTGTGATGTATTCAGTGGTTGACATTCAGAGGATCAGAGTTAGGGGTCAAAATGACCACAGACGAGCACATCGCCTCCCCAGAGCAACAACCAATTACAGGCCTCTGTCTTTGCCTGTCAATCTGTTCATCCTGACAGTCCAGACTGACAGACACCAGACACTCCTGTCTGTCTGTCTCACTCACTCACTATACAGTCAGTCAGTCAGTCAGATGCTGCATTCACGACAGGACAACTCGGGGAAAGTCACTGTGATCGCCTGAACACGACTAGCATTTGTAAGTTACAGCAGTAACTTGCTAAACACATATTCACAGTACATGTTTTCAACTCTGCTTTAATAGTTTTGTTGTCGGAAGTCTAACGCACATACTCTCTCCCTCATTTTTTATTGCTTCCATATTGGAGCTGTCGCTTTTTCCCCAAGAAATGTTCCCCCCTCAAGATATTGTGTTTAGAGTGTTTAGAGAAACTTAATGCCTTATTTTAATACTGTACTGTAGCTAATTCCCCCTTTGTAAGTCGCTTTGGATAAAAGCATCTGCTAAACGCTTAAAAGTGATCTTCATACATATGTACATATATATGTATACATATATACATACATATATACACATATATATATATATATATATACATACATACATATATATATATATATATATATATATATATATACATACATACATATGACTACAACGATATCCTGATTTTGAAGAGACATCACATAAAATACCAATCAATTTCATTTTAAAAGGCACAGATGAAACAAACACAGGTCAGTAAAGGACAGCAAGAAAAGATATCTAAGGGGGAATAGCAATGAAATATCTATAAATCTAAAACACAATATCAACCATGCAATTTAAACTAACAAAGCAGAAGGAACAAAGGATTTGGAGTATCTAATTAGAGTATACCGGGGTTTAAGAACTCGTATATCTAGTTTTCTATTGTTTCATCGTAGTATGTCTTGTTTTATTTTCCTGCAAAATTAAAATTAAAAAACGTATTATTATTTAATAATTATATTAAATAATTGTTTGCTATTCTTCATTTCAATGTAACAGTCAAACAGTTTGTCAGCTGCAGTGCCCAAGGTCACAAACTCCAAATCCAACTACATAATTACAAAATCAGATTAATCTCAACCAGACACACGAAAAAGATTATTTCTAGCTTATGAAATTTGGTCAAAAGGGATTATTCCCAGCAGCGTCATGTCTCACTTTTATGGGATAAAGCACATTTGCACCTGTGATAGTGTGGAAGGCATATGTCCATCTGCTCTCAGGATGGAGAATGTTCTCTAAGAGTTATGGAGGTGAAGACAGGATGGACTGATGAACAGTAAATCCTGTCAGCGCACACACACACACACACACACACACACACACACACACACAGCAGAGTCAAAAGGGTATGTTGCTTCCTACTGTGCTGCAAAGCCCTGCAGGATATCTCACCAACTGTGGTATGGACACAGTACTGAAGTACTCTTACTCACACACACACACTCTGATATTCAATATACAGTGTTCCAGGATATTCTCCACAGAGACCCACCTCCCTTTTCCTCATCTCTTCCACTCAAAAAAAAGAGAAAATGTCAACACCACTGGGTCACATTTATATCATGCTAGACCTCGTTCGAACTAGATTTTTGCCATTTCTTTAATACCGGGTATCTGCAGGTTTCAGCAGGTCAAATTTAAGACTTCTTAAGACCTTTTTAATGCCACCTTGAATTAAATTTGAGACCGAAAAACACTATAAATAGTTGGAGGATCCCGCTGTATTACAACCCAAGAACAGCATGTTTCCAAACACAAAAAACATACAAAATATACAAAAAATATAGTTCATTTATTGTCTCTACATCGCCTTCTCGAAAAAAAATTGAGCATAATATATAGTAAATATAATATATAGTCCTGCCCTAAAAAATGTAAGACCTCTGAGTAATGTATTTAAGACCAGCATATAACATTTTTAACAAATTTAAGATGTTTTAAAGCCTTAAATTTAGATACATGATATTCAGAGTTTTTAAGACTTATTAAGAATGGTTGGACACCCTGTATTTCATCAAAAGAATTGCATTGTATTTAGTGGCCGATGACTTATTTAAGTAAGTTTGTTTTCAGGAACTCAATGAATCAATGAGTCATTTTTGCCACTAGGGGTCTCTCAATCAAAACAATAAAAGCAGCAGTTTGCTTACAGGGTGAGCAACTGCTAGTTACAGTTAAAGACAGGTAAAGTGGATGATGTAGATACAAGATATCCAAAATGACCAAGAGGAATGGAATTGGATTTGTGAGTGGATTTCCTTTCATTCTTTTGGTTCAAATGCCACGAATAAGGTGCAAATCCTAAAAAAATTGACCAATGAGTTGCTTTATCTGTCTATTCCAGGGTACGTTCAGGTACATTCTGCACAGCCATACACTTACTGGGCAACTTATATATGGTATTTAAGCAAATATGTATTCAGCCAATCAGACGACAGCAAGGCAATGCATTTAGGAACGATCGAGACGTGAAGACAGGGGAGAAAAGTGATATTGAAAGTCAAAATCTACAGTGATGTTCAAATACAAGTCGCTTAGAGAAAGAGAACGGTCCAAAAAACTATTTTAAGTGCCTTTCAAACCGTCAAAATCAACACAAAAATTAAGTCGATGGAGTTTAAAAATTAATCCCAGAGTTTAAAATGCTGCAGAAATCCCACAAATGTTATATAACCTTGTAGCTACAAAGATCTAAAGATAAAGTATGTTCATTTTGGGCATGCAGGTCCAAGCAGGAGCCTGAGAAAATGACTCCGATGGCTTGACTTTTCATACACAGACACCATCCACACAGAAACATCCCAGTTTCCTACACTTCTTCCTGGATCTCGTGAGGGGTGAAGCTGGGAACCGTCAAGCGTGTGAAATGACATGGCCAACATTAGTCACTCTCTCACACACACACACACACACACACACACACACTCCATCCTTCACCACACTCATTTACACACACACTGACAGATATTTCCAGCGTTGTAGTATGGCATGTCTTCTCTGGTGGAATGTTGGCACACTTGTGGTCTCCGTTTCTCAGCGTCTCACACACAAATAAAAATCCATTCTGATAATAACTTTTCATAAGACCACATAAAGCAGTGAACAACAGTTGATTATTAGATTCTGTTCTTGATTAAATTAAGTTTGTGTGGGTGGGAAAGTGGAGAACGACTGCTGTGTGGTCTAATGGTGCCAGCCAGAAACGATGCACGCACTCACAATCAATTAGCCGATACATGCGAGCGTAGATGAGTTTGTGCGTGTGTATTACTGTATATAAATCAAAACTAAATAAGATTGAGAAACGTCCTCCTTTTTCTCTCCCTGTGGAGTCTCACTGTCAGCTAAGACCTCACAAACAGACCAAGTCGTGACAAAGACCACACCAGACCAAAGCCCCCCAAGATCCAAATTTATAACAGCCACAAAACTGTAATATCGGTTAAACTTATTAACTGAAAATAAGAGCGCCACTGCAAATTGAGAGCTTCATAAATCACGGCAAGTATATTTTTCTTGACTTAAACTATGCAAAAAAAACCTTCACTTCAGTCGATTTCAGACAACCTTTAAGTGTGTTTTTGGTTGCATTTTCAAGTAGAAATTCTCCATCCAAATACATTATATAGATAGATAAATATATGTATATAAATGTTGCAACAACAAGGTCACACAGGTTTCGTTAATGACAGTGTTTGGGTTTTGAAAAGCAAAGTAAATAACTTCCAAATATTTGAAGAAAAAGTCTATAAAATGTAAAATTAGCACTCTGACAGGGGAAAGGGAGGAGGAACACAGCTGAGACTTACCGTGGCAGCAGGTGAATGAAGGCGAATGGTCCAAATCCCAAAACCACCTGTGACACTGAACACCACGACCAGGAAAGCAGACGGAGCACCTGTGCAACAGAGAGAGATAAATTAACAACCATGCCACAAGACACTAAAAATAATAACATGAAACGACAAAATATTCAAACAACAAAAACAATATTATTCAAAGGAAAACAGAGCAAACTTCAAAATGAAATTAAATAATACTAGGACTAAAAGGAAACCACAACTAACAATTAAACAAAAACAAACTTGGCATTTCACAGAAACGAGACAAACTAATCTCAATTTACAACAAAACAACACATAACAATACATGAAAAGCAAGTTGTAAACACACAGACGTCCCAAAATTTAATTATTTGCATTCAGGTTCTGAGCTCCAACCAACACAAGGAGGTAAACAAAAGGCCTAAAACCAGGCGAAGTGAGATGAAAACAGGGCAAAACAGCAGCCAGAAACATGCCAAAACAAATGTAAGGAATGTTATTAAGCAATTTAATTGAAAGGTAAAGGACTAATAATCGTAAATTTAGTCATTAACAATTTACAATCAATTGCACGTACTTCCGGGAAACCACGGCTAACTTCCGGATACAAGACTGCACCGACGAGAACCTCCAGCGGAACATTGACACAGCCTCTCGCAGACACAGTTACCAATGCGTATTTTACGCTAGCGAAGAAGGAGAAGAACACGTAAAGTGCGACGTAACACGCAACCGTCAACACAGGCGGAAGGACGCGGAATGAGAGGGAGAGCATCAGCGCACAGTCACCACACCTATATATATAAGTGCGCACGGCTCCGCCCCCGCAATCAGAGATCAGCTGGTGCGGTCAGGTGCGCGAGCGAGGTGAGCTCGCGCAGTGGCGCAATGACGCACTGCGCACCACAGCAGGGAGGGAGGGGTGGAAGAGAGGAAATGAAACTAAATGATAAACACAACAAATAAAAAATGATCTTATCATCATAACTAATTCTTTAGTTTTTACCAGTTTCACGTTTTGTTCACTGTTTGATTTTGTTGATGTGACAGAAAACTGAGGTCATGACGTCACACCTTGGCTGTACAGTCTTAAAGTCTGCTCTATCTTATTTATTTATTTATTTTAAACAATCATTTATTTCTTTGATGAAATGATTTGAAGAAAAGTTTGTTCTGACCTTCCACATCCACAACACACCCACACCGTACATAAACCGTTTTTATTAGTGCACATAAATTGGTTCCAACAGTGACCACTGACATTATTTATTTACATCTCTGTTGAATAAAACAACATGAATTCTGGGATTAAAGTCAGAATTCTGAGAGAGAAAAAGAGTCAAAATTCATGCTGTTTTATTTTTTTTTACATGTGGCCCTAATAGTCTTCTGTAATTCTGTCTGAAAAAAATGTTGTGTTGTTATTTCTGCCCAGCTGTTATTAAAGACAATCTATGGGAAAATTGTGTTTGCTTAAGGCCACAGAACTTCTATCTCCATGTGACTTTATGGACCTTCATATACAAGATTACTCAGGCTTCAATAGTGTCTGACAACCTGTGGTCAATCTACACTCTTAGAAATAAAAGTGCTAATTAGAACCATATCAGGTTCTTCAGCTTGTCCTCATAGGATAACCCTTTTTGGCTCCAGGTAGAAACTTTTTATAAAGGTTCCACCTGGAACGCTTTTGGAGGGTTCCACCAAGAACCCCTTTAAAACCCTTTATTCAGGAAAGGGGTTTTGAAGGGTTCTCTGGATCAAAATGGTTCTAACTGTAACCATTAGTGTTACCAAGAACCCTTGTTTTTCAGAAGCAAATGGTTCCAGGTAGAACCTCAGCCCTTGTAGAAGGACCCTTTTGGAACCTTTATTTCTAAGAGTGTATGTACACTGTGATCTTTGACCTTTGTATAGATCATGGATTTCGATGCCATCCTGAGTAAAGTCATTAAACCCAAAACACTGCGCCCATTAACTTGTCGTTAGCATGGCGCCAGACCCAAAGTCTTAATCATTGTTTCTCACCTTTTTAATGGCTACCACTGAGTCGTCTAATCTTTACCTTCAATTAAAAGGCTTGATTACTCAGAAATGCGACTTCTCGTTTGTTTACTCCCTTCACTCCTCAGTGAAATATGTCTATGGATGTCAGACAGGTGTTGATGCAGTTTAGAATAGACATAATAAATATAGAAAATGGTCAAATAAACAAAACACTGATAGGTTACATCATTTACATTTGACAAGTCTGAACTTATACTCTCTTTTTCTTATGTATATACAGTATATATATACATATATATGTCTAACTTTTCTGATGGTAGTAGATGGAGTTACTAAGCTCTAAAAGTGTTGTTAAAGCCATTGGCGACAGTCTGATATACACACACACACACTGGTTTTGGCTTCTTACGAGTGAGTCACAGCTTTTATCAGAAACATAAGTTTTCCTCAGAAGATTCATAAATGCATTTATTACCGCAGACACCCCACATGCGGCGAGACAGCCCTCCGACTTTATAAGTAGTCTGTTAGCACCGACAGCTCCAGATATTTAACCACTATTTCATGTCACGTTGAACAGATTGATATCGTACTTGCCTGGAATTATGAGGAGGGCGGTGTTTTTTCGGGTCTTTCCATCGCTGTGCGGAGCAGCGTAAGGTCATGTCAGACCTCCCAAATGCTGACTCTGTTCGGTTTTTGCCATCGACAGAGGAGAATCCCTATCTGGCTCGGAGCAGAGCTTTTATATCCTGGCTGTAAATAACGGCACGATCCTTTCTGAAAACACATCAGAGTAGCAGAAAGGGGAGAATTTTCATCATATTTGCCTCATGTTACGGCCTTGCTCTCACAGCACAAACTTAAAGTTTTAAAGTGCATGTTTTTGAAGTTGGGGGGGGGGGGGTCCGGTGTGTGAGAATTACTCACTTTTAATTTTTGACAGAAAACTCCAGTGGCCGATACCAGAAAGTGCTGTTCTTTGTAGTTTCGTTTGTCCATTAGCGGCCTCTGCGAATATACACACAAACACACATTATGTGTAGTATGTTCACTTTCTGTCAATAAACTCACTTGACATTTAAATGTGTGTCCAAATGTCCTTTTTCATCTATTTTCCATTGACTTTTCACAATAATTGTCTGCCCCTTACTAATAAACTAAGGAGACCCAAGTCTTTCCCTCGCCTCTGGGTAAACTCTGTCTGCTCCAATGAACATAATTGAGAAAGAGGCTTTGTGAAACAACCAAAAAGTTGTGACATAAAACTAGTGCTGTGCAATAGGTTAACGCATGTTAATGCATGTTAACGCGTTTCCATGATGACTGACTGGAAAAAGACGCATGTGACGTCATGTTTACCTGCCGTGACACCGGAGTCCAGGCACCGTTTACCAGTTAGCTCCGTTAGCTGCATTAGCTCCTTTTAGCGCAGCTAGCGCGCCGACAGTCAAACTGGAGCGCTCTGTTTATTAAAGGAAAAAAGCAGCGCTACAAATAACCAGCGTACCTGTGTAACTGCGTATGTGTGCCTCTGTTTTTAAAATTTAGCATTACTTTAGAGACTCATTTTAACAATCCAGAGTCACTTAAACTGGTCAGTCATCATAGAATAGATAGTAGATATCACCGAATCAAAGACATTTAAGGTATTTTCTAGCCGTTTCTCGGTGGCTACAATGTGAAACTCCAAAAAAAAACAAGCTAGCAGTTGTAGCATCAACAGATATAAACTGAGCTTCTGCAGTGAGTGACAGAGATGCTGCTGTGAGGAAGACACACACACACACACACACACACACACACACACACACACACACATAGAAGTAGCACTAACCCAGGGAAACATTTCAGCGACTGCAGACTTCACCCCACAACTCAGGTGACCTGCGGTACATTCTGGAGGCGACGACTCTCGGTTCATGTTACTCACTGTTCGCTACCGTCTCGCGTTACTAGCGTAACACATTGGTCGTCTTGTAAAAATGGATCGTTCTGTGTGTGTGGAAAAAAAACACAGCTATACTGAGAAAAAGAGTCGTGCGTGGACATTTGACAATGAATTTCAATGGAATGGACATTTGTTTGTGTTTAAAAGTTACGCACCACTGCTTTAAAACAAGACGTCCAGTTGGATCTTGTCGTGAATACAAAGGATGCGAGCGACCTGGATTCAAAAACAGTGATTGTTAATCAACAATAACACACCAAATAACTTATAAAAGACCAATATATTTCACGATGAGATGGTTCTTGGTTCTTTTTTATTCATTATTATGCTAAATGAGGGACTACACTTGACCTTGCATGTGTTTCTGGTTTGACTATTTCCTCTCGTTCCTTCCCTCCCTCCATCACCCCTGGGGCGTTTGTCTGGCCCTGTGCACCTCCACTTAAAACGACCCTCCACCTTCCTGAGTGTGTGTGTGTGTGTGTCTGGCTTCGTAGAGAGGAGATACTGTAGAGTGTGTGTGTGTGTGTGTGTAGGCACGAGCATTTGCCTTCAAAGTCAAGTGCATTGTTGTGTGCAGAATTAATGCTAATCCTTCCGTAGTGCTCCTGTGCTACATACTAAAGCCCCTCGAGCTCTCCTTTTTCTACCTCCAAAACAACAAAGCTGAGCTCCTTCTTTACCCTAAAGATCTGCCCAGATGCACAGAAGACGGACAGCTCAGGCAGAGAGAGAGGGTGAGTAAGTAAGGGGGGGTCAGTTGGAACCAGCTGGACATGGCAGAAGTTATGAAAGACTTCTTCAAATCGGCAACGGCTCGGCGTCTCCCTGCACAGCGGTGCCACTTTCCACGTCCACACACACACGTTTCCTCCTTCCTATTTATCTTTTCCATCTATGCATACAACTTTGTAAGCTCATCGCACAAATCCAAAACACATTTTCTTAGATGTAGAGATAGATGTGACACAGAAACGAGTGGCACTATGATTAATAAACTTTGCCAATGCTGTACAGCAACCATTATCTCTTTTTTTAATGCCTGCACATACAGAAAATGGAGCTGTTTGTTTGAATATGTGGAACTAAAGTGGGGCTTCACACTAGATTCTGTAGGGACGAGAATGCTGCACCTCTGTAGTAATTACAATGGCCAGGGTCCAACCATAATACTGATCCCCAGTACTCTGCATAACACACACACACACATATGCATACATAAAGTTCTGTTAATGCTCACACACTCAGAAAACTCTCACGTAATAATTTCCATATTTATTTACTTTGCGTTCACATTCCTCTCCCCTTTTATACGGTTTCATTAAAAAACAATGTCAAAGTGGATTTAATAAGTGATTTTTGGAAATCCCGTTCACGTCTGCACAGTGTTGCAGATAATATGGGACGGTCGCTGCCAAAAACACAAAAACCCTGGATTCTCTCGACGTGCAGTCACTGCGGTTTCACCTCGGTAAATGGCTCATGTTTGATTCATTTAATGCACAAATAATTAAACATATTGGATCCAAGTATTAGCGCAAAAACAGCACACTCAATCCATCACCTGTCACCGAATCACCACCTTCAAAACATCTCGGCCCCAGCTACGAGCCCCCGAGCTTTTACCAAAGCCTTTTTGGAGTGCTTTTCTAATTTATCTATCCCATATAATTAAACTTGATTCGCTCTGGTTTGGGCTCACCACAGGGTAGTTGAATCAAATCTATCTGAGTACTTTGGTGGTGGGAGGACGACGCACCACCACCGCACACATAAGTGAGTTTTTTTATATATATATATATATATATATATATATATATATATATATATATATATACATACATTCCACTTACAATGTAGTAAACTCAGCAAGACACCTGGAATTTAAGCTGAGATGAAACCAGAATAAACAACGAGAAAACCTGCGTCACAGTCTGCTGAGAGAGTGACGACATTCCGAGCCAGTGCACAGAGCCACTTTTTTTGTACTATTTTGACCAATAAAACCTTAAGCTACACCCCATAATATGTGAGGTGTTTCTTTAATAGCATGTATATGGAGAGCTGGTTCTAACGATCTAATGGGTTCTAATTTCTAATGGGTGGCTTTATTGAATATCTTGTATTTTCTCGATTCATAATCTATGGCATAATTTCTGACTGTTGTGTTTGGACTGGTGTTTTGAGGCAGTAAAAAATCTGAGGGGAATTAAAATGTCCTTGCCCCTCTCCTGAACTACATAACAAGATCCAGGTGTGTTCTTCTTAGACTTAGACACACACACACACACACCTCTGAGTGGCCCTGTAGCTGCAGTAGGACTGTGTGGTAATGCAGTAATGACCTATGTTGATGACTGAGGTGTTAAGAGTTCCTTTGGGCAGCTGCAGACAGGAGACCACCACCACCACCACCACCTCACTGCTGCTCATTTCACAATCACTCCATACATCTCAGTGGAAGTCATTTTTGCACTAAAAAGCAAATGTATTCAAACACATGCACGCACACGGGTCATATGACGAGCAAAGTGTGTGTGTGTGTGTTTGAATGCACTTGCACTGCAACAATAATGTGAATTCAAACACAAAGTACTAGACACGGGCGAACATTGTGGTGGTGGTTGACCCCCCCCGAGGCTCACTAGGCTGTATGCTGTTGGTCACGCTCCGGCCCAGAAATGCTGTTCACCAGAGTGCTGTCTTTCATCACCATCTCCATGGTAACCAACCAACCAACCAAGTCACCGTGACAACAAATTCCACCTGGGCCTGTGACACTTGCTGTCTCCTTCAAGATAATTAACCTGGCAGGAGGGGCCCCTCTCTGTCCTCTCTCTGTACCTTAGTGCCCGTCGAGTGCACCGCACACAAAGTTTACACACAGCATCCTAATTATGTTTTAAATGGAGCCTCACGGACCAATCCCTCTTTCCCCAGGTTTGTCATTTAATTAACTTCTCAACATTTTTGTCAGACTTAATATTGAATATTTATACAGAAACAAACAACATTTTCTAAGAGGACAATATTCTATGGTGACACATAATCCCATTAAATGTACATGTTTTTTAAATACATTTATACAGCCTTGATAAGCCAATATGTAAACAAACAAAAATACTATATTTACCTGACTGCGTCCATCAGCTGAATTGGGTATTGACTGAGTTCATCTCTGCGTTTTAAAAGCAAACAATATTAATGTACAGGAAAATCATAAAGTGCTCTGCTGCCCCCATGTGGTGAAAAGGGGGAGCGTCAGTTCAGACACTCATCTGTGTGAAAAGAACACAAACCCCTAACTATTACAACTAAACCCTATCCCTTAACCCAGTTCTAACTATAATCTTAAAACCAGGTCTTAACGAGACAAAATGTCATTACTTTCACAAAATGTCCTCACTCCAATGATTTCTGCGGGGTTTTTTTGGTCCTCACAAAGATACACATATACTTATACCTTCATTTGTATATTAATATTGAAATATTTCATTGTTGTTATCATTTTTGTAACTATGACAGCGGTTGTGGAATGAGTACTCGAACCAACTGTGTCTCTGAATGACTTTCTTTTGTTTCCAGCAGCAGCGTAGTTACCTAATAACGGACGACGCCGTGACGAGGCCTCCGCGGAGTCCATTGGTGGAGCCTGCGGTCCCCCTAGCGGCCGGCTGCGGTCACGACAGCTGCTGCTCTCCGGCGCCGCGCTAACCCAGGAGCTTCTTCCTGTGGTTCAGCTCAGTCAGAGGGAGAGAGTGAGGGGGGAGGAAGGACGCAGAATGGCGACCGTGCAGTGCCACAAATGCACGGTAGAAAGGAGAGGGTTTCGGCGGGAACTTGATTCTTGGCGACATAAATTGATACACTGCATTGGTACGACTAATTTGCAGTTTTATATATTTTTTTTCTGTTAGAAAGAGAGTTTGCCCGGTAGCGGAGGGATCGCTTAGCTTAGCTATATTGGGTTGCTAACCAATGCTAGGTACCGATAGCTAGCTCGTAGCCTGCCACCGTAGGTGTTGAGCCTGAGCGGTGAAGTGAAGCTGGCAGGCTAATATTTACCAGCTGGATAGCTTTTCGAGTTTTCTTTGTCCCCCTGAGCTAGCTAGCCACTCAGCGGTCCTAGTTCTTCTGGACTGTGATTTATGCATGACCGGACACTTGCAGCATTTAGTCGTGTTGTGGCAATTTTGTGAAGTGGTGTCAATGTCGTTAGCAATATTTGTTTAATGAAATACAATATATGCTGGCTATGCTATTAGCATGCTAACGTAATCACTGTTGATATCTGGGGGAAGGGATTGTTGCCACTTTAGAGAAGCTAATGTCAGTGCAACACGAGAAACGCACTCATTTCAACAGTCGGTAGTAACGGTTGTCCACGTACTGTGTTTGAAAACTGATTTATGCCGCGGTAGCCATAGTTCGCCTCTCACTGACTCCAGTTTGTGTTGTTCTAAACCCACTATTGTTACTATTATTATAGTGCAATGTTTTTCCGATTTTCTTTTTTCTTTCTTTTCATATTTGTAAACCACAACTCACTGATGTATTACTAACAGAAACGAGGAAATAACCCGTTATATTTGAAATACATGCGATTATATTCATCTCAAAAAAATGGGAAAAAAACAACAAAACACTAACATGGCAGCACGGAACAATTATCTTCGCTAAGCCTTATAGATCTTAATCTCTTGACATGTTCAGGACCTCCGTGTTGTATGCACAATTTTGAATTAAATTCAGAAATGCATAATTTCTGTGGAGCCTTCGCCTGTATATTTTGGGAACACGTTTTTCTTTGTAATTTCATTAGATCTCTGATATACACATGTAAATCAGAGCCCTGACATTATGTCTATAACAATCTCTACACTTATATATATGTATATACATGTATATGTGTTTTACCATTGGCTTTTTTTCTTTGTACCTCTGTGACTGTAATTCAATGGTTTATTATCCATAGGCCATGTCTAGAAAGTGGATCTCTTCTTGGAAATTGCCAGATAAGGCCAACCTGAAAGTAACTGTATATTGGAAAAGCCACCAGGGGGCGACTTGACTAGATGTCTATGGGAAACTGATCATAGATAAATAGTTTCAGGTCATCTTCAGGAGCACATAATTTCAATTTTATTAATTATGCTTCCATTTAGAGGGAAATGGACGCTAAAGCATATAGCAATGGTAAAAGTGCAGAACTTCAGGGTTTCACAATGGGAGTTCATTTTGCAACTGGAAGATTATGTAAAAAATTTTAATATACAGTACAGTCCATGGTCTGTGCTGCTGTCTTAACTATTTCTAAAATAACTTTTCATTTAACCCAATACTGTTTTTCCTCACAAAAATATCTTAAATGCTGAGTCACATGACCTCGCCCTCGTTGTCTGCTTTCCACCCCCTTTTGTTTTTACTCCAGTGTGATATGCTGTATTTTGCTTTGATTATTAAGTTCACATACTTAAGATAAGGTGGTTCAATGTCTGACTGGAGAAACCCCATATAGCAGTGCACAGTGTTTTGTCACAGAGGTTTCCTATTTGGCTCAAATGTGAAATGAATAGAACATACTGTACCCAAATGTCAAGCACTTCAGGATTTGTTTTATTTCAGTACAGAGGGATTGACATTTTGTTTTGTCTTTCAGGGTTTGAAAGCATCCTAGAAGGCATCTATGGCCCAATGCTGCTGAGGGACCTCAATGTATTTGATGGTGGGTTTGTTTCTGTGTACATTAAAGGCTTAATTTCTCTGTAAACATGGACACATCTTACACATGCTTTTAGTATTTCTGATAACATGCCCTTTTACAATTTGTAGTGATTGAGATTTGCCTTTGTGACTGTGAATTGAATCGGCTTAAAAGAAATAAAACAGTGTTGAAAAATTCAATCAGGTGCAGACTTGTGCATGGGACTATTAGGTGTGAATTCACCCTGCTACTAAGTCACTACTGCCAAACTACAGCAATCATGTCGGCTTGTGCAATGTGACATGACCTCATGTCAAATTTTAAATAAACAGCCGCATTTTTGTTTTGGCCTTTTTGTTTCTTTTTGTATGGAAACAGAATATTTGAATATATGCAATTAGTTGTGTTTTAGAGATAAAAAAAAACTGCACTTAACTGATAAAAAGATAAAGACAAAGATAGTGCTGTTGGTATTAATTCCTCGTTATTTCAATTAAAATGCACTGGTTCAGTACAAATGTGTGTGATCATGTTAGCACAGGCCTCTGGTGCCGTCTAGAGAACATAATCAGATAATCTGTAATAAAAAGGAACTGGCAGATGTGGTGTGCCTTCAACTATTTGACCCTGAATCTTGTCTATTTTAAATAATATCACTTAAAAGTGTCCCCATTGTGGTTGTTAATGTTTTTTTGTTGTTTTTACATCAGTGGTGAATGCTGTAAATAAAGTTGTTTTGACATCCAGTTTGCAACATCATTGTGATAGGATTATATTAGTAAGTATAAGTAAAAGAACCTAACCGTCTTAGTCTTTGAGCCAGGACATTATTAAGAGCTTTGCACTGAAGTGTAAACTACTTAAATGTGTACAGCAAATTCAGGAAAGCCATGGTTATAATGGCGATGCTATAAGCTGTTGTCAGTAGTCATCTTCAGACTTGAACTCTCCAGATTAACAGCAGTTGAAGCACAATCTGACTTGAGCATGCAGGAGGCAGACACTTTCCTGTTCACACACTAGATTATCCAGAGTTCCCTCTGCTGCTGCACTTGGACATCATCCAGAGAACAGACAAGGTAGTTGACAGGAGAGTGACTTATTTGCTCCTGCATGTCATGTTGTACATGTTTGATGATTTTGAGCAGTATAAAACAAACTATCACTAGACGCTTGTAATCACAGTAGCAGTCGGTTTAACCTTGATTTACCCCCAGTTAATCCTTGTTTTTTTTTTTTGCTATTGTGTCTTTTAGACTGTGAACCCGAAGAAGTGGAAGATTGGTCCCCAGAATCAAGCTGCTCTCAGTGCTCATTCTGTAACCTTCCCTTGGACAAACTCAGTGTAAGAATTGTTAAGATAACCCAGAAATAGAGGTTGTAGAAGTGTTGAAATGTGTGATAATCTTATCATCTCATATGGTAAACAATAAAGTCACTTCATTTGTTTTTTTCCCCGAAAGGATCAAGTACCTGCAGCCACGTCGCCTCTCTCCTCCCCCTCTGATTACTCTCCCTGTCAGGCTGCAAGCATCTCCGAGAGCAGCCAGTCAGCGCACAGGTTTCTCAAAGCTGTGTTTAACAAGAAAGGTGAGTCTGGTTTCTTTCTGTCTGAGGAGCATCGCACTATCATGCCAACCGATGGCACGTTAACGCTCCTTCTGTAGGTTTGCAATCGCTAACAAATATTCAAAATGGTCTGCTTGATCCGCTCGTCTAGAGAGAAACCCGACTGCTTTGATGTGGTAGCATGTGGGCTTCGCGAAATCACTTGGCAACAGCTGTATGACTTTCATTAATGTATCTGAAGGCAATTTTCCAACTTCCTCGCAGAGCATAGGATTAATTGTTATTACTCTGTGTTTGAGCTGCTACTTTTTATTCAGTGGACGACCGTGAGTGTAATTTGTGATGTTTTACAAGCCATGTTCTACTTCCTGTTAACCCAGACTTCACTGTCTACTGTTATACACACATACTCCCACAGTGACAGCAATATGTACATAAAGAGATATGACTAGAATCAGAGCAACTGTTAAAATGGCATGATTATATTGTTTCATTTATAAAGAATTAAAGCAGCCCCTGTGACTCACATGGAGCAGCAGACAATGAATGAATGAATATCTATAATATTATGAGACTAAAACTAGGATTGTAGTCATATTGAATTTGCAGATAGCTGTAAATAATACAAGAACATTTTGATGTATATGTTGTGCAGCTTAGTTTGTTGTTTAGTTTATATTTTTGTTAAATGCATGGCTGTTTGTTTAAAGACGATACGGGAAAACCTGTTTTTTATTTTGTTCACGTATTTTAGTAAGTGTTTGCAGTATTTTACAATGATTTGAACTTTGAGTTGAGCATAATTATATTGGGATATGAATGTTAGGTCTGTTGCTCAGCCGAATATACACATGACAGAATACAACAAAGTTAATTTCAGCTTACCAAACAGCAGAATCACTGTCTGCATCTGTGCCTTCTTTGTTAGATGTTCCCCTGGGCTGCGAGTCCAACATCCCTCTGGTTGCTCAGGAGCTGATGAAGAAGATGATACATCAGTTTGCCATGGATTATGCCTCCAAGTGTCTACAACACACCAGTACAAACGGCGTCAGAACGAGGACACCCTCACCTTCGTCAGAAACGTCAGACGCCCCTCTGGACCTCACAGTGAGCCGAACTCAAGACGAACCAGAGAGTGAACATGAACTAGGTAGGGGGAAAGCATTAAAACACACTGTGATCAGAGCCAATAAACGTGTTAAGCCTTTCAAACATTTACATGCCCTGAAGGTCCCACTGCATTGCGATTCATTTCCTCAAGTGTTCAACACATTTCCTCCTGTAACAGATGGCGTGCTCGACCTCTCAAACAGGAACTCTGCCTGCTCAGCAACTTCATCATCATCATCATCTAATAACAAAGCCTCTGGGTAAGAGTTTTGTTGTTTCTTAACTTGTTTGTGTTCATTAACTTTAGTGATATTGGGAACCTCCATCATAACGAGTAGGTAAAACTGGGGGTTCTTGATGAATACATTTATAAATTAACATAACCACTGCCTTTTATGTTCAAATCTACATACACCTTTGCATGTGAGGAAATCCCCATTAGGTGTATAATATAGTCAGGATATATTATCCGCGTCAACATTGAACACTAAATCATGTGTATATAACTTTGTTTGAGTGTGCTTCGGGTCAGTTCATTGTTAGTCATGATGAACTTAGCTTGTGTTTGGTGTTTTGGATCTATGGGGTTGACTCTTTTATCTCTTGAGCGGTAACGTCACAGTTCTGGCAGCGTGTTATAATAACATTTGCCAACAGTTCAGGATTGTATGGCGAGGAGAACATTGCAGTATCTCACCACGATTTTCTTACTTCCCGTTTTACTGAACCATTTATGACGAGTTTGATTATTCAACCTTCAAGCACGTAGGATTCTCACAGAGGGATATCACAAAACAACTGTGGTTGTATGTGAGCATCTAAGTAACGCCAGCCATTCACAGTCTGTCACACCTGGACGTGAAGAGGCTTTGCCACACACAAAGAATTTGTGTGCATGAGAGACACACGGCAGCAGCAGCAGTGTGTGTGTGTGTGTGAGGGCCCAGAAACAGACAATAACATGATACTTAACAGTCGCAGTGATGTTACCAACACAAGGCATAAAGGAGTGGACCCCTCGCTCTGCACCCCCCCCTTTGTCCCCTATGCCAAAACAAACCCCCCTCCATCACCTCCATCCTGACCCTGCTGTTTGGTCCTCCCATCCCTAGGAGGCAGCGCAGGCAGAAGGAGGAGTACATTGAGAGGAGCTGGGAGCTGTCCGAGGGTTTGCTGTCCAAGGCCTTAAAAGATATACGTTCAGGGAGGCTGAAGGAGCAGCGAGCCTCATTGCTATATGGAATACCTCTTCACACCTTGAGACAAGGGCTGGAGGGCTGGGCTGAGGGAAGGCTTGGAATGCTGCACCAACTTGCACCAGGAAGCAGAGATTTAAGGGATGATGTCACATCGCACAATGTGATGTCATCAATGCTGGGCGGCGAAGCCCGACTTGTTCTGCAGAAGGTGGCGGCATGGGCAGAGCAGGCGGAAATCGGAGGAGCTGCAGAGGAAAGTGGAGACTTGAGTTTCCCTTCATCCTCTGTGACTTTTTTTCAGCCAAGTGGTCAAGTGCAGAAACCTTTCCCCCGTTCCTTTCCCCAACTCAGGGATGCTCTCCAGCCCCCACCAAGTCCCACCCCCAGTCTGGAGCCGCCCACACCACTGCGCATTCCTCAGGTTCGATCCATGTCTGATCACAACCGGTCAGTCCCAACTGAGAATTGCAGCATGGCGGAAAACGTACATCAACGATCTTCAGCAACGGAGGGTACTGCCAGTTCAGCTGCTGCTCGACCTTCCTCTCTCTTCAAGCTCAGACCTCCTTTTGTGGCTCATGGCTGTCCAGGCAGTGCCAACCAGTCACCTCATCGCCTGGGACCACGTGCATCCTCGCTGGATGATTCAGAGGATGGAGGTCGTGACAAAGACAAGCAGCCCAGAAAGAAACGTGGGAGATACCGCCAGTATGACCATGAACTGTTGGAGGAGGCTATCACTATGGTGATGGGCGGTCGCATGAGTGTTTCCAAGGCCCAGGGGGTTTATGGCGTGCCCCATAGCACACTGGAATATAAAGTCAAAGAACGTACTGGAACACTGAAGAACCCGCCCAAGAAGAAATCTGCCAACTTTTGTTCATCCAATTCTAGCTCGTCTGGTTCTGGTGCCATGACCAGTTCCACAAACTCAGGGACTTTTGCCTCCGCTGCTGACACAAAGAGGTTCTAGACCACAAAACGCCTCCAGAACTCCTCAACACTTGAACTCGTCACCTTTTACAGGACACACATTTCCTGAAGACACCTGTTGAAACACAACACTTGCCTTTACAAAATACACAGATATTAATATTCAGGTCTTTTAACTATGTGTCTGTAATGTGATAGTCATACTTCTGGCTGTATTTCTCTTGCTTTGTCCTGGGCTTTAATGAAAGCAGCTGCAAGGTGCTGCCTTTTTCATAACACACTGGTGCTCATTAAAGCTTTTGTTCCCAGAAGCTGCAAAAATGTTTTCACTTCAAGTAGGAGCTCGACTCCCTATCCCATTATCTGGGTTTGTGAGTTTGATTTTAGTCAGATTAACATGTTTACATGCATTTTAAATCCAGTTTTAGTCAGACTAAATACTACATGGTTTTAAGGAGGCTTGATTAATTGAGAGCATACATGTTTATGAAAATTAGAGTTGCACCCAATGCAAAAGGATAATGAGTTGTTACTTTGGTCTTGTCAGGAGATCTTTTGGTAATAACAGAATGTAATAACATCGGCATTATCCTTTAAAGACCCTCAGTAACTTTGATTTCATGTTCATATGCTTTGGTTTTATTTCAAGGAGAGAATCAGACATTGATTGTTATCCACCAGGTTGCCCAGGATCAAGTGTGAGAAACACAGTTGTGGAAGGAATTGGAAGTGTGACTGTCATGTTTGCTAGCTGTTAGGCTATTAGGTTATTCAGGTTTGATTTAACTAAAGCTCCTTGTTCATGGGAGTGATGATGATTGTCATTTGCAGCTTTCTATCTCTCTCTGGGTATTGCACCTGGGCTATTCAAGTGACTTAGAGCCATTGTAACAGATTAAAACTCATTACTATTGCTCGATACCTCCACAAACAGGGAGATTGTACAGTGTAAACTGCTGTGGTAGCTACATCCTCACTATGAGTTTCCGCTGAAGAGATTAGCATATGATAGCCATTTTAGTGTCCACATAGTTTTTCTTCTCTATTTGTGCAAGCTAGTCTCAACATTGTATTGAGTGTAGTCGGAATGCAAACGTAAAGCATGATTTTAAATGTGCACTGATAAGATTGAGAAATGCGTGTTATGTTAATGTTTATATGTGTTCTGTTTATGAAAGAGTTTGTTTTATTATCACACATATTAACTAATTATGCTACTGTAGCTGTGTTATTGTAAACCTCATACATGACTGCTGCTTTTAACTTATATCTTACCTTTATGGGACCGTTTCCCTGGCACAAAGAAGCGTAGCTACAAACAGAAGACTTTTTTTTTTTTGCAGATGCGACTCCAAGGTGTCCTGCATTGTAATGTGTCAAGATACATATTTAGTGAATGGATAGGGTTTTTAATCATAGTTGATTGTGTAGACTATGGAATTGGGCTTCTGAGATGAGCCTATGTCCATTAACAGTGCTACTACCAAAGCAGCAGTTCGGGGTTACCCTCACGAAGCTGCTTCAGTTTGTTTTGCTGCAAAGTCAACTTTTGTGTGCGTGTGTGTGCATGTACTTACATACGATGTTGTCGGGACCTGTAGTCCTCGTCGAGACCAAACGAGGCAGAATCTCATTTCTGAGGAACTGGTCAAAGACATACATTGTTAGGTTAGGTTAACATTAGGGCTAATGTTAATTGGTTATGCTTAATGTTGGGGATAGGCTGTTCAAATTAATGGAAGTCCATGCAGTGTCCTATGAAAAGTAGCTCTGCAAACGTGTGTGTGTGTGCGCGTGTGTGTGTGCGTTTGTGTGTCACTCTCTTTAACCTCATTGCCACATATACCTCTGAACTTAATCTGCCTATAGCTCAGTGTCAGGTTTTACATCAAAGCCTCTGTGTTATGATACTTTACTATGCTGGAGTATGAGGTCTCATTAGCTTAAGGATGCGTATGAGCTCTTTGTCTCTCAAGGAAAAACACCCAAGTGTAAATGTATTGCCACCAACAACATGTAAACATCAAAGAAAATGTACATTCAGCCATTTAGTTCAGTATGAAATGATTTTAAATGTATGATTTTACATTTTGTTGTGTGGCATTTACAGAAGATCTGACATTTTTTAGCTAAATATTTATCCTTCGTGGTAATATTTGTGGATTTTCTTTTTCGTAATGTTATGGCTAGTTGTAATGCAGTTTAATTTTTTAAAGCATTTTTGGTCAGATTTTGTGGCTTTAACCTTTCTAATACATACAAATACTGATGTCTTTGCTCCTGAATGTTTCTGCTCATATAGCATGACGTCTTAACTCTGGGAATTATCTGCCATGTAGGTCCAAGGGCCTGTTTGTAAACAAGCCTAAACTCTTATGGAGAAATAGAAAAATATAATTTCATTGTGCCGGTTAATTCGCAGTATATTCTGGGAACAACTTTTAGCTGGCGGCACATCTTTTAAACAACATAAATCTGCTATTTATGCATCAATCAATTGTTGCACTATGATTTACAAGAAGCATTTTACTGTAAACTGTTTTGTGTTGGTGCTGCATTTATTGCTTATTTATTGATCGTGATTCAGAACTGTGATTTTACTAGTTTGATTGTTGTTGTAGTTCTTGATTTGTAACGATGCACTTTGATGCAATGTGACATGTGTATTGCTAACTGCATGAACACTTTTAAATGTTAGCTTATATAACTTGTTTTGTCCTAAATGACAACCTTATTGCTGTTGTTTGATGCTTATGTAAATAATTATTTAATGTCATTTTAAAAATCAGTATTGTTTTCACAACAATCTCAACAATTACACTACAGAATGTAACCCTCTTTTACTGTTACATACAGTACTCTAAAAGCTAGAAATACCATCAATATAATTCAGGTTAAGACTTTTACTACAAAAATATAACACTTGCAGGACTCTGATATAATTGTTTTTGAGCTGTCAGTAAGTGAAAGTGCTGTTGAACACATTTCTGTTTTGAGCGTTTCTACAATCATTCTTCTGCTTTTCGCAGAATGTTATTATTTGCCTTCAGCAACTCGTCAATAAAACAGTTCTGTAATCGGTTCATCTCATTTTATTTCTCATCTAATGGTTTGTTTCAGGGGTTTACAGGTCACAAAAAGTACTTCTAAGGCAGGTTTTTTCACGTTTGCCTAACAATTTGATGGCCACCTTGGCCAGAGAATGGCAAATGTATTCAAGGTGACGCATTGTATTTACATTTTTTTTTGCTATTACATACAATTCAAATATAAGAAGCTAAATGTAGAATACATTTAGAATTGGGTAGTTCTCTGATAGTATTTTTTTGTCATTTGACAGTAACTCACTAACTCTCATTTCTATCCATTTTTGCCTCTAGCTCCTTGCTACCATCATTTAAAGGAGATCGGGGACTGCAAGGGAATAAGTGTCGTCAGATATCAGCGTTGGATGCTGTTCTCCGGGCGCTTTGCCCCGCACACCGTTCCTTACTCTACCAGATCTTGAAGCAGGCACAACAGGAAAATGTGCTGTCTTTGCTTAATCGTCGACCTGCAGGTCAAGCTGAATCTTACTGCTGTCAATGTGGTGTAAACCCACCGGATAAAGGTATCCCTCATGCACTCACATGTAGTGAACGTAAAGCCAATAACAGCAGTCGATACTACCCTTTAATGGATTGCGATGATCAAGGTCATGGCAACACAATGTTCCATTCTGGAGACTCAAAGTCCAATTGTAGCATCCATCTCTACCCTTTAAATGACTGTAAAAATGATGCTTCTCTGGGTTCAAACTACTGCTGTGTGCACAGATGCAGGATGGAAACCTACACTGTTCTGTGCCCCAAGAGGCTGCACTGCCTGTCCTGCCAAAGCCTGGCTGTAGGTCCCATTAACAACATTATGTGTTCATTTACATCCGCTCCTGCATTATCCAAATCCCCTTCACTGTGCACTCCCTCCGCTAGTTCATGCCCTTCCTCATCGATCTGCTGTAACCCACACACCACCCACTCTTGTCCCTGTTATTCGAACCATGCCTGTCCGTTGCAGGACAGGAGCACAATAGAAAGAGGGATAGTTGATGGGGACCCTCCTGTCCTGAAAAGAGAGCACAGCCCCTCTCCTCCTCCACTTTCTCCTATCCCCTCAGATATCGGTAAGAAAACTGACGAAAAACCACCTGCACTCCTTCAACACAGTCTAGAAACTGACACATCTGTTAAAAATAATATTGTAAATGCAAGCCAACAGAAAAAAGAGGTGCTAGAGTGCAGTACTCTAAGAAGTAGCCAGACTGAGCAGAACCCAAATGGGACTTTGCTGCAGGACGTTGTGAATCGCTTCAGTGAGAAACTAGAGACAATCGAGCCTCTAGAGAAAGACCCAACTGCTGTTTCTACCGACTTTAATGCCTCTGAAAAGGAGAAGCTGCAGTCTCCTTCTACCAGCCAGGAGCTGCAGTTTCACGCCGATGCCCATCTAACTGAAATCATCACCAAAGTGCTTCATGAAGGCAACGGCAGCGACTACAATCTAAGCGAGCTGTTCAATCGCCATGATAGTGAAAAGCCCAAATCACCCAACACCCGCGCCCGTCGTCGACAGGAAGTCCTTGCAGCTATAGCAACACCTGCTGATGACTCGGCAACCAGAAGACATTCTTTACAGAGTAAACGGGAGTTGGCCATGCTTTTTCAGTCCTGCAATAGAAAAAAGGTTCCACCAGCAAAGAAGGCAAAATTAAATGATGGAAATGTTACTGTAACTACAACATGCACGCCATCAGACTCTAGCCAAGTTAAAGGGAAGTCTGAAATAGAACTCAAACATTTAGCGAATCATAAAGTTGAGGACATATCATTGGGCATGTTCTCTGCAGAGGTCAAAGATGAGATTGAAACTGTTGTCGTAACAGAAGACATTCTGATCGTTAAAGCAGAGGAAAATGAAAGGGAAATGTCATGTGAAGAAAAAGACCTTGCTCTCTTCAACACGCCCACAACTGAACTGCAAACAAATGACAAAGAACTCAACCAGGGTCATGGCACACAGAAGCTACCGCAGATAATGACAGTGACCACAACCTCAGCAAAGCCGTGTGTCAGGCCCTGTAAAGAACATGGAGAGGTTAACAGTGCTGGAGGTGAAGTGGACCATGAAGAATCCCCATCAGGTCAAAACCCTGACAGTAAAAATAGACTAGATACAAATGGCCATATTCCTGTTAGAGAGAGGCAGAAATCGAAACATTCCAAGGAGGTCAGAAGGTCCAGGAGAAGCATAGTCCCTCCACAGCGGTTCTCCTCTTTTGTCACAGAACCCAGGAAGATGTTCTTTGCTGCGTGTTTCTCTGAAAGCATCTTTAACCAGAGACCGCAAAAAGACGATGTTTTGACGTCGAGCACTTTGGATGATTCACCCAAAGATCCAGATGCTAACGACACTCAGCTTGAAACAGGAAATGACCTCCCGCTGTCCTCCCCTGAGCAAATAGGGAAGCTTGCATTAGAATCCATGCAGAGAGAAGAATGTGAACCATCTCACACAGAGTTACGAACCATGACTGCCAAAGACAAGAGTCCTACTAAACACAGCTCAGATACTGGAACAGATGGTAATGACTTAGCCGTCAACACTTTGCGAATCCTACGATCACAACCAAGACTTAAGGACTCAACGATGCCCAAAAACTCATCCAGTGGAAACGATGTCGTTACTGTTCCCTGTGTTGAAAACCCTCCCAACTGCCAAGTCCAATACACCAGTCCGATTAAGCTCATGTTTGTATCAGCGGTAAAGGATAAGGGAGAGGTCAGATACAGTCTTAAATCGGCAAGCTCTGTTTCAAATCCACAGGGGGAAGAAGCTTTTGATCCATGTGAAGAGTCTTCATGGTCAGGTACACTTGAAAAACAAAAAAGCCAGAGTACTGAGTCCCCAACTTCAAAAGTAAAATCAACTTCTTCACCACTAAAGTCTGCTACCTCACCTGTAAAATCTGCTTGCTCACCAACTAAGTCGGCTTCTTCACCAGCCAAATCTGCCCCCTCAACGCCCAAATCAGCTTCTCCATTAAGCAAGTCTGCTTCGTCACCACACAAGTCAGCTTCATCGCCAAGCAAGTCTGCTTCGTCGCCCAAGTCAACTTCTTCATCACCTAAAATAGGTTCGAGAAGATCAGGTGAAAGTACACCAACTAAGCGAGGAGCCGGAACTGAGAGCCAGAGATCCCCATGTGACCTAACATTTCATGAAACCACTCCTCCAAAAAGGCGTCCAGGCCGGCCAAAGAAGGTGGGACCACAGCTGGAGCAAAAAGTGAAGAGACCAATTGGGCGACCACGCAAGCAGAAAGCTGTAGATTCAGAAACTGGGGACAAACCGACGAATGGAAAATCAGTTGTACCATCTGATGCTGAGGAGAATGCAAACAAGAATCTACAAATAACTGTTGTGTATGGCCGTTCAAGGAGGAACAAGCGAATGGTGTCCGAGGGCTTTGAACAGCTGCAAACAGAATTTCATGACGCCTCTCAAGCAGTGGGCCTTAAAAGGGACTTGGGCATTTTAATGAACAGTTCTAGGACCAGCTCAGGTACAATCAAAGCCACCTCAACAGAGCCGTCAAAGGACCTGACATTTGTCAGCCCTGTGAAAGAGTCCCCTCTATCCAGCAGTAACATTAAATGTCAGAAGCAGGATGATGCTGTGCCCTCAAGGAAACCAGGTAGACCTGCAAAAGTCAAAATCTCTGGAATCTCAGTTACAGTAACCACAGTATCACCTCGACAACGCAAGATCCAGATAAAGAGGGACACCAGGCAGTCTCCTAAAACGCAAATTCATAAGAAGTTATTTCTGACAGAATTCAAATCTGCCAAAGAATCCAGGACAATCAGTTATCAGTCAACAAACCGAAGCAGTCAAACGGAGAAAGGGACAGAAACAAAGAATGAGATCAAGGACAAACTGCCAAATCAGTCTGTACCAGTGCGTCACTCATTGAGGGTGAGAAAGCCCTCAATCCACTTTCTGCATGCTGTTGCCACCTGTAGGTCATACAGTCACAGTAATGCTCTGCTCCGGCGCTCTAAACAACTTCTGCTTAACAAGGCCAGTAATGAAAAAAGGAAGGAGGAGCAACAGCGCAGTGTTGAAACATCGGGGGAGAAAAAACAGCTCTTTGGACAAGACAAGAGGAAGAGCATCTCTCAGAACCTGAGCAGAGTAGCAGAGGTATCTGTAGACTCAATCTTCACCCCAAAAGAGACACTAAGATGGTGGTCAGCATCTACTGAGGAAAAGACAATGAACCATGAGCTCGCCACGAGAATACGATTCATCTCCGACACCTGGATCTCAGACGGTGTGGGGAGCGAAGTAAAAGAAAGTCCCCTTTATTCTAAACTAGACATCAAAGACAACAATTCATTTACCACAAAGTCAAAACGTCCTTCAGCCGTTCGGACGCTGTTCGATTGTTCTCCTAACAAACCACGGTCTTGCAGCATGCAGCAGCTCTGCTCCTGGTTCATGCAGACCACAGAGACACAGTCCCTGGCTATTGTCAAAAAGGCAAGCTCACGGAACAATGAACCGAGGCACTTTCCTCGTTCTACCAGTAACCCTGGTAGTGTTTGCTATAGCCCTCAAGCAGAGCGACTCCGCAAACACATCAAGAAGTTTGCCAAAACTGTGCCAAAAAGTCCTTTGCAACATCAGCTGGCTCAAAGACGCATGAGGAAGAGGAATGAAGCACCTCTGCAAACACGTAGTATTAGGCGGCAGCTGTTTCTGCCCAGATTTGCGTCAGACGGGTGCAAACAAGGAGTCCAATGGCAGCAAAGTAGTGCTTTTAGAAAGTATCAGGCCACTGTATTTAGGGCAAAGAAAAAGTTCCTAACCCGGAAAGAAAGGGAGAGGTGGCGAATGAGACAGAGGAATAAGACAAACTTGAAAGTTACAAATTCTTCAAATGAGCAACAAAAACACAAGGCGTTCCGCAGATTAGCAAATGATCGGTCTGATTGTTTGGACAACAGTTCTGCCAAAAGTTCTGTTGACCAAACGCCTGTGGATTTACCCAAAGAGCAGAACCTCAGCTCAAAAGCCTGGAGTCCTGAGACGATTAAGGAATGTCGAGTGTTTCTGAGGAAAATCAACTCTCCAGACAATGAATCCACTGAGGAAGAGTGGGACTCCTGTACTGTGACACTGGATGATGGGTCACCCTCTGCATACGTATTTGCAGCTAGGGAGAGAGAGTTGGTCGGAGTTGTTAAAGCTGTGAACACAAAAAGAGAAAGCATTAATAGGAGGAAAGCCTCCAGAGACCTGGCCACTAATGCACCTAAATCAGTCCAGGAGCAAGGTGGGATGCCAGTAAGGAGGCGGAAATGCAAATACAAAAGTCCAGGAGTTTTGTCTACTGAATCACCACAGTCACCACCAGCGAAAACGTTGAGACAATCGCGAATGAGGGGTCTAACCGGGCCGAGATGGTGTGACTTTGTGTTTGGTAACTATCTTGCTTCTTCTCTTGAATATCACTGACATTTATCAAGCCTGCTTCTCAAATCATCACAGTCAACTTGTGTTTCTTCTTCTTTTTCCGACAGAAAACTAAATGAGGCCTCCTCCTCCCGCTTCTCCTCCTTCCTGGGAAAAGGACTGTGGTTTAACGTGGTGCCTTTTGACGTTGAGCTGACCACATGGACTGACCATCCCACTATGGTTCAGTCTTACACTCAGCAATTATGTAGCAGTCTAACTTAACAAAAGCTTGATGTTGCACTATTTTTATCCATGGATATTTGTGTACAGAATGTTAGATTTTTTTCTTCCTATCGTCAACTTCACTTTGTCCTTCTGAAAATTTTTTAAGATCACCCACCATGCCCCATTATTAAGCCCAACAATTCCAAAAAACATTAATATGGAACCAGTAGAACATTAAATAATTATTGCTGTACAATATTCCATGGAATTTATTTGAATGAAGGATTTTTTTTTTTTACCCATTTACAGTTATGTATAAACCCTAAACATAAAATCCTGTTGAAGTAATTGGCTTGGACTGCACTAAAATTACCTTCTTTTTTTTTTCTTCTGAAGTATCTATTATATATTTTCAAAAATCAGCACAAAACCACATTAGCACTTCATAGATATTCTAAATTACTGTACAGTCTGTCACAACGAGCCACAAAAATCCAAACCCACTATCAATACAGCTTGTTAAGTAATGAAGAAAGTGTCACGATGCAGTTGAAGAAAGTAGGTTGGGATTAATCTTTGGTCTGTGGGATCGGACTCCTTTTAATTTATCTGTGTTTATGTACAAGTTTTCACACACAATGGAATCTGGGTAATTTGGGGTCCGACATACGTTTCCTGTTCTTGTGTCACCAACGCAGCGGGACGTCGTTCCCCGTTCACAACGGCAAGAGAATGTCTTTTTTGCGATTGTGTCAGATCTTCCTTGCACTATTCCATCTGAGATTATTAATCCCACTACATGGACACTTTACCCATATTTTTGCACATCCCACCCTCCCACAACCAAACCCCTACTGTAAAAACAAGAGAATTTATTTGGTGCAATACAAACCCAGATGATTTATCAGTGTGTAGTAATTATTTTTATTGCTGACAGATGAATGGATGTAAACACATACCGATGGCCTGGGATGTTACTTCACTTGTCATGCCCCTCCCCCCCATTGTTTTCTCCTGTCAAACATAATATAACAGATTGTTTTAATAGCATTAAATAGTTTTTTTTCTCTCTATCACGAACATAATAGCATTATTTACTGTATAAACGCAGGTGGGCGACGTTGCTATTGAGGTTTCCATGGAGTTCTTGTTTTTTTGTTTGTTTTCAAGATGCTGCAAGAGATGCCTACCTCCAGTGGGGCTCAGCTAAGCCTACTGCTCTTTTGCTTATCAACGCCGTGAGAGACACGAAGCCAGAGTCGATCGGCAAACACTAATCTCGAGTCAATAACACGTTTGACTCGAGGTGTCTGGCTGTAGGTCAAAACTTAAAACCCTGTAGTGTGTTTTGTGTGCCTGACTACCCTTGTATGTCCGTCACTATGGTTTGCCATTTCAACAGGAGGAAGGCGGGGTGGCTCAGTGTTACCCTCCGTTGAAGAACCTGGTGCTAAACATTTGTTGTACATTTTCTTTATCACATGTTTTTATACGTCCATAACAGATGCACATGTCTGTAATTGAAACAATAAAGTCTTCTAAAATAAGGAGTGAGCATTGTCGTCTGTAGTGGACTGTGAGATGTAAAAACATGTCCCGTCTACTGTTATTTCCCGGATTGCTCGCTGTGCATTGGTAAGTTGTGTTTATACTGGGGCACTATAGGTGCCGAGAGTGGTTAGTTTGTTACTTACCACTTGTTTCCGATGTTGAGGAATTCCTCTGCGTAGGTCTCTGCAATTACCTGTTTTTTTGACAGTCAAGGCAAAGGATCGCAACTTCCAGTCATTGTCAATAAATTGTGCCGTGACATCCAGACAGGTGTCATAAAACTTTTTGTTTTATCGATGAAATGAAACCACCTGCCCCAACAATCCCTCACCTCTCTCCATCTTCAGCTACTATCTCTTAGTCTCTCCTCTCTGACTGACTGCAGGCAAGTGACTGTTTCACACGGACAATTCCTGGTTTTCATGTTGGAAGCCAGCGCACACTGGAAGTAAACAAACATGCATTAACTGTGTTAATCTTTGACAGCCCTAATTTATATTAAACCCCCCCCCCCCCAAAAAAAGAGGTCAATAATCTGGTTGTTTTAATGACAAGCTCAATCTTTATTGACATATCTGAGATTAAAATGAAAATGAGTTTCACTAAATGTTGTACATTAGAAAAAGATTTTTGAACATAATGAAGTGGAGTGAATGTAACTACGTGAAGTATGACTTTTTGCACTGACTGCTCATCAGCAGAGCTTTTATGACACATTGGCTTCCTGGTTGATGAGGCTGTTGAGGTCTAGCTTTGTTTTCTCCAGAGCTGCAGCTCTGGTTCTCCTCGTCGTGCGCACCACAGGAACGTTTTCTCCATCGCTGCAGCCAAAACAAAAACATGACAAACGAGAACATTACAGTGACGGACATGTACGTCTGACCGTTTCACACAGATGAGAGTGAAAGAAAGACTTGCCTCTCTTCTGATGACTCGGTTCTCCTGCTTGCCTTTCTGCCTCCTTTAGCTGCGCAGACTTTCCTCTGACCTGTGCACACAAACACTCAGGTTACTCCATACTGCTGAGTCAACTCGTTTTCTTGGGTAGACGAGAAAAGCTCTAAAAATACACGGGCACTTTCACGTACTGCAGTTTTGGACACGCATATCAGAACAACATTACCTCTTATAGTCCTCTTGGCAGATTTGCACAGATCTTCTGTTGCAGCTTCTGTGAAAATGGCAGACAAAAAAGATTCAGATTTTTTCCTCCCTCACTGTTCGGTTCTTCTTACTGAGAGATATCAAGTAGGAATCAGATTTATTTTAATCCACTTAAAAAAAAACTGCTATTTAGGCATAATGTTTTGCCATATTAGTGCAGTGTAAGACTTTAGATGTTCTAATGTACAGATCGTCACTCTGGTTGCATGTGTACCATCTGCATTGACATCCACTGGTTGCAGTGCGCTGGCACTGAGAAGCTCGGCCTGTTCCTTTGAGTCCACGAGTTGAGAAACCATCTTCTCCAGAGCACGGAGACAAATGCGATCCCTCACCACCTGAAGACAAGGACAATGTTATATATATATATATATATAGGAAGTTTGGGAAACACAGACCTCAACCTTTAGGATGCTAAAGGTAATTTGCTTGTTTCTGACATAAGAATTAAAATATGTTTAAGCGGGAAAAAATCATGCCAATCTTTGACCCATCTCAGGTCCTGATAAAAATACTACTAATGATCAAATACCCATTGAAATGTATGAGTTGTGTAAACATACTGGTCTTTAAAGGGTTTAAATTGCAAAAATATTTTGAATATAAGTAGTGTTAAAAGATCGACTCGTTTAAATTGAAAACATATTCATATATAATATTTTTACAGCTGTTTTTTTGGGGAGCTGACATTTTCTGCCGTTAGGAACAGCGTCCCATGTTGCAGGATATTAAAGGATCTCTTCAAGGTTAAAAATGGTAATTTTATCTGGTTGACTGTTTGAACGGCATCTGCGAATACCTGTACAAGCTGCTGCAGCAGCGTCTGCAGGTCTTTCTTGACGGTCTCGTCTCTGCTGAGCTCCAGGTTGCTGAGAGTCTTGGCGTAGAGACGAATCTCCGGGGCCGTCGGGTCCTTCAGCATCTCCCCACACAGACGCACCGCCAAGTAGTCATGGACACACACCTCCTAGAGATAAGCACATCATATACTTTCACTGTCATTTTGCCCCCTCATTGCTTTAATACAAACTGTATGTACCCGTATTTTAATCCATATAAAACAGGTTTTATGTTGAAGAATTCATGAAGAGCCTGTACAGCTACTAGGACACAGTGAACATAAGCCTGAGTGGACGTTTCTCACCTCCGTGTTGGTCGACGGTTTAATAAGTGCACTTGGTCGAGTCAGCTCCACAAACAGCTCAACCACATTGTTAATATCCACCTCAGCCAGAGGAGAGGTGGCCGGGGCGTTGAGCAGAGTCCGCACAGTAGGGAGGAAACTCTCCTCCACAACCTCCTGGTGAACCCTAACACACCACAAGAGACAAACTCCTTATTACTCCGTACGCATGACTAATCACTTCACCTCAGGTCATAATAACAATAACAGCAGCAGCAGGATACTAAACACTGTGCATGGCTGTAATGAATACCACATATTATCTCATTATTAGCATGTGTGAACCTGCTCTCGCGGGCGTAGAGTTGGAAGAAGACGCCGAGGCAGTGTCTCAGGCGGGTGTCATCCTCTGTGACGGGATTGTACCACAGTAACACCAGGCGGGAAAACATCTTAGCACTGGACATGTGACCGGTGTACATGAGCTTGGCCAGACCTTCTGCTGTTTCGGTTCGCAGGTCAGACACCTGAATAGGTTAAATAGAGATAACTTCAGCTATTTTACTTTCAACCGAAACCAGAAACACACACTTGGGTTCACGAGAGCTCACCTCGCTGTCGAGGAACTCGGTGAGCATCACGAGGATACTCTGCGCCGTGTCCTCTGGTGCCTCTCCCTTCTCCTCGGCCACAGGCGGTGTGTCCTCTTCCTGTCTGTCAGGCGACTGGGAGGGAGGCGCCGTCTGAGTGGCACTTGTTTCAGAGAGCAGCTGGAAGCCGAACAACAGCAGCAGGTCGATGATGGCCCGCAGAGCACTGATGCGGATCTTCACCTCATCCAGCTGTGCTATCTGAAGGGGGAAAAACATACAAACCACAACATTTTAGTACTCATAATGGGATAATTGGCTACATTCACACAAAATAACTGGGAGATCAAAAGATAACTTGTAGATTATTTTTCATAAAGGCACCGACTCTGAATAGAGACAAATTAAATTGCTTTCTTTACTCTTGAACCAGTGCAACAAACCTGTCGACAGCTGAACTCTCAAAGCTTAGTTAAAATAAAAGAATATATAAAGTATCTACACAGATCGAACCCAATGCTGGTTGAAAGATGAAAAGTATTTGTCGGAAGTTGGGTAAGTGTGTCAATGTTTTATTTAACTATATGGCATTTATATGGTACTTCATGTTGTGGTTAAAATGGGTGGAGTGCTATGATGAAAGGTATTGGATTACTGAGTTGTCTTACATTTTAAAACACTGGTATTCTCTGAGTAACATTGAAGACACTACCCCTGTTTATAACTGCATCCACAACCAACTTAGTTCAATTTAGCACATTAGCATTTTCACCTGTAGGAGCAGGACTATGTGGGTTTTAGCCAGCTCCCTGCTGTGCAGAGTGCATGTTCCCAGACAAACCACAGCCATGTTGCGGACAGCAGGGTGAGCATTCGCTATACTGGGCAGGACCTGACGGACAAGAGAAATAGGGTTTACTTGTTGCCAACATGACTCGACATAAACAATAAGCAGATCACGATCAACGGGCTGAATTAGGCCAAACCTTTAACATAACTACTCTTTGTTTAAGGTTGCGGAACACAACATATATGGTTCAAATTGTGCATTTCCTGTATCATATTTCAACTTTAATGTTGGAAGAATGTCAGCATTAAACTAAAAGAGATTTTCAAGAGACAGTAACACTGATAACTGTCCACAGCAGACGTATAACTATGGAGGGCAGGGCTGAACAATTTTGAATAAATGTCTAATTGCGATTAGCCCTAATGGACAGTAGCTTTATTCTGATGCTTGTGATTTGTGAGAGATCCAGGCTGAGGTTGTAATCTGTACATCAATGGTAACACAAAGTGTAAAATATAATGAGGTGTGATTATATACCAGTGAGGACATTAAGGCACTTATGGTTGGACCAATTCGAGTCTTGATGTTCATCTGCTTGAGCAGTTCGGCACACATTGTTAAACACCTCAGAAGAGTCTCTGGATCATTCTGAAACAGAGAAAATACAAAAATTTCAATTCAAGTAAAAATGTTTCTTGAAAAAAAATTCCCTCGCTGGTCTGGTTTAATGAGCAGGGAGAGAGACAGAGCAGCTTTGAACCTTCTCAGTGTGGCGCTCCTTTTCCGCTGGCTGGCTGCTCGCTGTCATTTCCCGTACGATGTGGTTCCTGCGGTTCTCTAGCTCTGTGATGGAGTCCTTCAGCTCTGCTGCACGGCTGAAGTCCTGGGCGGCGATGCAGTCTTCCAGGGTTTGTTTGGCCTCCAGGATGCACACCTTCACCTCTGCTAGCTGGGTGGGAGGAAGGGAAGGAAAGAGTAGCTGGGAGTCAGGACTTGGCAGAAATACACTCAGGGGGGTTTCCAGGCTGTTTAGAGTGGCAAGAGCACCACAACCATAGAGGAAAAACAACAACAGCTGAGGCTCTGGGCCAGGTTACAACCCTCCAAGGAGCACTTTGCTTTTATTTCCTGAGAAAGGAGAGGGAGCAGGTGCACTGAATGAAGGGAGGCTAAACACCTGAGCTAACATTCACTTCCTCAGCAGATGTTTGGCCTTCACCACGTTGCATACTTTCAATGCTTATTAAAAAAGGGTAAAAAGAAGAAAAGCATATGGACTGACAATCATGACAAACCCCAAGGTTGTGAATTAATCTTTTCATGCCTACTTTGTTAGGTTATTGTAACCAGTGTTTGCAAACCAAGGTCAAATCAAGAAAAAATAGTTGTAGAAAACTGATAAAGAGAAAACAAATTAACCTGGATAACCCCAGGCAAAGACCAGATTGCTGTACATGATCTGCATCTTTTATCCCACCCGTTAACACATGCACCGCCTCCAAATACAGACCATCTGCCAGATGGAGGAACAGAAGTAGCAAATACAAACAGAGCACAGAAGACTGTAGAGGAGGACGGATAAGACGAGACGAAGATTAATTTGTTATGAGTTCAGAATCCTAAATTTAAAACATCTAAATATCAGAGTTCACATACTTTCTATCTAACATCATAATTAAAAGATTTTACTAAATGAAAAATTTTACAGCTAATATGTGATGTTTTCATCCATCCAAAAAACAGTGGGGTAGTTGGAAAGCATTTCAGACTTGAATTGCCTTTGGCTGCTCAGTTGGCAGCATGTTGACTCACTTGGACCTGCTGCCGGCGGCTCTCGCTCTCATCCACGATTCGACTGGCCTCCATGATGGGCTCCCTCACATCGGAGATGATTTCTGCCACCTGTGCAACACAGACACCAGTATCTGTAATAACTCCCCACCGAATGGAAAATCCATTTAATGACCTTTTAGCAGTAAAGGACATTTTAATCCATTCATCCATCACATGTGTTGTGCTAGAAACACTGATAAATCTAAGAGAATCAAATAAAACAGAACACAAATAGCTTAAAAAAGGAGCATTATCACTGATTCTTTCAGGTTTACATTGAACACCAATTTAACATGATAGCAAGGTTAATAAAAAGCATACAATATGAGTGTATTAGGTACAAAACAACAGTTTAAGTGTAAAAATAAAACTCACAGTCTGTATGCGTCTACTGTCATCAAGGACAAGGGCAAGGAGTTTCTCAGTGAGCAAAGAGACCAGGGAGGACGGCGTCTGTGGAAGAGCCAACATCTCCTGCAGAACTGTCAACACACGCTTCCTACAGAGACAAAGAGCACAAAACAGCTCAACAAGACAGTCTGATAAGTTTACCCTGAATGGTAACGATGAGAGGAAAATCATAATGAGGCTGTCCAAGTGTCCAAGGCTAAACAAATTAAGTAGACAGCCCTCATAAATTAGAGTGTTCTTGGACTGCTCAAGACTCACGTTAGGTTTAAATCTAAATTACCAATGGAGCTTTTAAAGCATATTTGGAGGAAATCTTTTAATTACCATCAAGCAAAACCTGTCATAATTTATATGTCATTTTTTTTCTAGACTTCAAATTTATGAACCCATTCTTGCATAACAGATGACAGGAAACCCTTCCAACACTAGATCATGGGGACTGTTAGTTATAACTTTGTGAAAATAAAGATTTAACTCTATAGTTGATCAGCAATGAAGAAGTATAAAGGGTACAAAGCGCACTACACACTTCTTTATAGAAGACTGTCTAAAAATATATGCCATTATATCTTGTCTCTCTCCTCAGTCCTCATCTTACCTGCCACCTTCCTCATTTGTATCCAGGCATCCGATGAGATGGATGAGCTGCTGAGAGATGAACTCTTTGGTCATGACAAGCTCAAGCTGGTTGAAGTCGGCCCTCTGCTCCTCTGACAGCACGGGCACTTTCCTCAGATAACTGCGACAGTTGGACAAGAAATTATTCAGCGACTCACTCAAAGAAATAAGTGTCAAAGAAATACATCAGACTGTTCTCGGGGGCAAATGTCACAGTGGTACAAGAATAAATAAGACCAAATGCACTGCTGCAAGTAAAGCTCAGCACAACACCTGCACGAACAAACTGCTTTGATACACACAGCCACACTAGCTTTCAGCAACTGTCTGACCAGTTGCAGGTATGCATATAAGGATCACTTACTTTTAAATAAAACAATAACACTTCATATATTAGGGCTGAAACGATTATTTGATTAATAATCAATCACTAAATCATCATAGTTTTTACATTTGAAAAACACTGGCCAACATTTCCCAGTATTTTCTGACATTTTATGGATCAAATTAATTGACGTCTTGATTAATTGAGAAAACAATCGATAAATTAAACGATTATGAAAAGAATCGTTAGAAGCAGCCCTGATAAATCATCAAATGCAGCTAATGAATTATAAGCATGTTGGAGATTGTAAAACAGTTAGGCAGGCAAACAGCTGAGTAAAGCAATGCATAGGAGGGATCTTAACTAGATTATAATATGGCTTTCTCAATTATTCTAATTTCAAACACATCGACCCACTTGCTAGATAAATGCTGTCCAACTGTCCGTGCTCTATACATCAATGGAAAAGCTTGAATAAATCTTAATACAACAAATACAAAAGGTGTTGCTGTGCAACAAGATCAGGAGGAGTTACAGTACATGATCTCTTGAGGCCTCAAGGTAGTGTTCATGCGATCACAGCTATTTTTTGAACCATCCGGCTTATAAATAACAAACGTGATAAGAACCAACAGAAAGTGTTTCACTTGTTTGGCAGGAATGAGGGGATATATTTATATGCATCACACTTATCTACAAATGTCATTATTTCATGTTAAACCATGTTAAGTTGCACTTATAACTTATATTAGTTAGCCACACTATCAAAGCAAAAGAGTTGAATTAATGCCACACAGTTACATACACATGGAGCTCCTCTGAGAAAACAGACCATGGCTTCAGATACAACCTGTAGTTACAACGGTCATTAATGGCAAATGTGCTCCTCAGTTTAAAATTTAAACTAATTGAATACTGCACTACCCCGTTCTCTGGCCAAAGCTGCTATAAAGGACCAACTTTTTTTAAAATGAGTAGACATTAAATGTAGTAGTAGTATGTTTTTACCAATAGAATCGCTTTAAAATAAAAACTGTTTTAATTTGGTAGCCTGCATGGTAGTAGTTTAACATTGGTAAATCTGACCCTTACCCTGTCTCCACCCTTGTAAGGCCAATACAAGGCCACTGTAGTTTCCTGACACATTTGGGAAAGGAAGGGGTGAGCAAAGCAGCCCCCATTAAATGTCACTAATTCTTATACACTGGACGTAATACTATATTAACTACAAGAATAAATCATATTATAGAGGCGTCTGCTATAAATCAATTATCTTTCAATTTGCACTGCAGTAGGGGGACAACATACAGCTGACGGAGAGAAATGTAAATTAATCTTACTCATAGAGGTAGTCGGCATAGGTGGCAGCATCTGCCAACACTTGCTCCAGCAATTCATCACCTTCGTCTCCTTTAGCCTTGAAGAACTCACACAGAGCTCTCCAGTAAAGGACCGTCTCACAGGTTAGAGAGTCCACTGGGATCAGCTTCCTATTGAAGACACCATATACTTAATCTGTAGCCTTGGTTCGTCCATCAGTTATGTCACATGAGAGAGACAGTTTGAAGTATGTCACTGTACCTGCTGTCAAGCTGCACTCTGTCCTTCAGCAGTTCCTCAGTGGGCTTTTCTTTAAAGATGGCTTTCAGTGTCTCCAGAGCCGTTTGGGCACAATTCTCTACATCCAGTCTGTGGATCAACTCTACAATGTTATCATCCAGCCGAAGCAGCCAGGCCGGCAGGAGACCAGAGCAAACTACCTCCTTCACCGCTTCTACAATGCACAGAGCCAATAATATACATTAGTTGGGCAAAACTGGAAAAAATTCAACAGTTTAACAGTACATTTGTAAGAATTGGCTACCCTTTGATCTAAAATGTACATCTTTGGGTTCAACACACACAAAACATTACCTGAGGTGTCATGGAGGCCCTGCTGCAAAAGACCAACTCTCTGTGCGATGGTCAAAGCTTTAATGTGAACTTTGTCAGCTAGAACCTTAAAGCAGAGAACAAAACAAAAAAATTAGAAAGTTGACAATTCATAACATTCAACGAGAACATGTGGTCAGATGGCATGTGTGGCTACCTGGTAGGCTAGCTTGCGGACGTTCTCTTTGATGTCCCTGGTACGTTTGAGTACTTTGGGCAGGGTCTGTGGGGACATCGCAATGCAGGACAGGACGGCACGTCGCACCTCAGCATTTGAATCATTGTCCAGAATCAACATATACGCTGCAAAGAGGAACAGAGCACTGAATGGTTAGAGACGATTAAGAGAATATGCACAGAACACACACACATCCACCATAAGAAAAAACAAACCATTGATAGTGGGACAGTCAGGATCTCTTGGCTGCTGTAGACGTGTCATGGCCAAAGCAGCCTGAATCCTCACGTTAGGGAACTTGTCAGTGACGCGGATGAGCATGGCTTGATGGATGCGATCAAAGAGGTCGTCATCAATCTGAGCATTCTCTGCCATACTGCCCAGCAACTTGTTGATCAGCTGGCACACTCGGAAACGCACTGCATGGCTATTGGCTTTATGGGACTACAAAGAAAGCAAAGTAAAAATGCATTCAACTTTTTAGTAGATGAAGCAGGATTAGAATGCCTGAGCCGATTGCATACATATACTTATGTAAAACATTTAGTGCGTACCTCTAATAGAAAGTTAAAGATAAAACTCAGAAAAGGATGATCATCTTCAGCTTCTTCCTCTTCCTCCTCCTCATCATCTTTCTCCTCCTGCTGCTCCTCCTGCGGTTTAGGAGGAGACTGGAAACTTGTGGCAAACCTCGCAACAAACTCGATGACATTTTCAACGACAGGCTCACGCTTGTACACGATCATGGCGTACTTCATGTAGTGGGCAAATTCCTCATGGAACAGTGTTTTATCCTCGAGCTGAAGAAGAATACGGAGAATGTAATTAATTACAGATAAAAACGTAAATAAATAATTAGAATAGCGACACTTTTTAAAACATTTAAGCATTTTAAACATTGCTTCGTTTGTGTTTCAGTATATCCAGCATAAAATATGTCAGGGGACTAATTTAGTTTATTTTGTACGCACAACTGTAGGCAAAAACATTTATACACAACACACACATATACATACAGTGGAGCTGAAAGATCGTTATAATTTGTATTTACTACTAACTGCTTCACCTCTACTACATACAGAGTGTAATAAATGACAATATTATAACATAGTCGTAAACAAATACCTAAGTTTAAATACAACAATACCATATCTCTTTTCTGCAGTGTGTTATATAAGGCTTGGGGGGAAATAGACCTGACGTTGACACTGTTAATGACTGTTAAATGAAAGAACCAGGCTGACATAAACAAATGGGACTCACCTTGTTGTAGCGACACTTCAGACTCGCCGCCAGCTTGGCCTTGTTGTTGTGGCCTTTCTGTGCGCGCTGAAACGCCTCCTTAATGTCCAGTTCATTGTCTGTCGTCATCTCTCCTCTACAGAAAACACATTCAAACACTCAAAGTCACTCAAACCGTCACAGAAGCGGCTTGAACTTCCGAAATAATGTGAACGACAGCTTGTTTTCCTCCACTGCGTCATTAGCGAAAACCACAGCAACAACGCCGAGCCGTCGACTCTCAAACAAAACAGCAGGGGAAACTGACGTAACTCTGTACGGGATAAACTTCACCCCCGAAACAAAATAACATCGTATTTCATCAGAATATTTCAGCAAACGTCGTGTTTTAGAAGGAAAATAAACTTACTGTGCGTTTAAAGTGCACTTTAACTTCTCTTCACTCTTCCTGTTAGCGATGCTGCTGCCGCCTGTTTTCAAATTCAACTGTCGCGAACTCTCGCGAGAGCAGAACGCAGAGACGTAATCCCGATTGCTACGTAATGACGCTGTACGTTCGGTCACGAGATGTGAGCGACGTTCACAACCGGTATTTTGATTGTTTTTTTTATGAATAGTCCAGATAAAACAAACTAAAACGGGACACTTTTCACATTTTTCCAAATTGATTATCATTAACATTTTATATAAGTAAACACATTGTTGTTTAATAATAAAAAATATTAATAAAATAACCAGTAGTCCTACAAAATATAAATATTTCTCTGTCTTCTTCTAGTTCTAGTCCCCTCAGTTGTATTTACTGCAATGTTAAAGCTATAAACATTTACAGAAAACCATTGAAAACAACTATGTTTTGTTGATATTGACTAAAATCATTCTTAAAACAATATATAATAGGGTATTACTTTCTTTTGCACTCCAATAAAGTCCATGTTATTATGTAGCCTTTCTGAATCTAACTGATGATTAAATCCATTCATCTTGTTTCATTAAAAAAAAGTTGCACTCTCACAATTTTCTTCATCCCGGTGCCAGGACTGGGCAGGGCTTTTTGTTAAAAGGCAAAACAGCATCATCCATCTCTTTCTGGAAATCAATTTAATATAGAGTACTCAGTCGGGGTGTTTGCTTTAGATCCCGGGTGCATGTCGGTGAGGGATTATACGAGAGGTGTATTAACATATCAAATATTCATGCTGGCAAATGTAGAAGGGTTTAAAAGTTTCTCCATTTGTCCATATACTCTTTTGTCATACAAGCCAAAAAAAAAGATGTGAATAATGGACTCTACTGTACCAACTGTAACAACGTCCAGATGTTTTATTGGAGAAATTGCTTACACTGTCTATAAACATGATGACATTATCATTCTTCATTTATAACTTCACAAGTTATAGTGTCACACAGATGGTCCAGTATTTGTAAAACATGCATTAATTCTCCCTCCTCCTCCTCCTCCCCTTTGCTGTGCTGATCCTCTGCTGAGGCTGGGTGTGTCGACTGCTGGCTGGAGGCCTCTTGGCCGCGCACCTGCATCTCATCATTCCACCCTCTTTCCTGCACTCGATGCCAGATCGTTCCACTTCTGCAGAGCGGTAACGCATGGCTGCAAAAACTTGTCGTGATTTTTCTCTTCGACCTCAAAGCCTGAACTGAATAAATCTTTACTTAACTGTCCCCCCCCTCCCTCTCTCCTTCCCATCTCTGTGTCCACTTTTAGGCCATTCAGGAAAAGTAAAACATCACGACTTATGTGAATCATCTGTGATATTTTTGGAATTTAAACCACCCACAGTTCAGATTCAGATAACGCCTTTAAGCCAGTGCTAATACGATGTGTTACTAGATCTGTGATAGCTGTTTTGACTCGCCCCCTGCTTCTTTGTAATCTCTAACACAATAAAGTATTAAATAATACATTACAATACAATAAAGGAACCTAATAAAGTGGAAGGAGTGGCACCTGCCTGCTATGGTTTCTGCTTTCGAGTTTTAGATGCCCTGCCCTAGATGCTTGTGCATAAAAATCCCAATAGATCAGCAGTTTGTGGAATACTCAGACCAGCCCACCTGACACCAACAACCCACGCTGCATTCAAAGTCACCTAAATGTCACATTTCTTCCTTGTTCTGTGTTGCTGCGTCCACGGATGTGAACTGATAGACCCCAGGTGATACACATTTGCCCTCTGACCATTTGTATTCATTACTATTTCAAATTTCTTTAATTTTTCCTGTATATAGTGTATAGTAATGCTCCAAAAAAATACAATGTATAGTAAGTAATGCATTAAATTAGAATTTTTTGCAAGGGCGGTGTAGAAAGCTGTTGTTTTACTAAGTTATTAAAGGTGCTCGGCAGCTGAGACTCTACTGACTGCAATGCTTGGTAGATGGCGGTAGGTGGCGCCACATGCCAAAACATGATTTGCGGTCTGCAAAATACTTTTTTTAATGGCTGTACTGTTGTTGTTGGTGAGCATTAAAACTTGAATATGCAATATTAGTATAGTGCTCAAGGGTGCTCTATAGCGCCCCCCAAGGTGAAAACAGAGCCACCGAATTTCCTGAAACTTGGTGGGAAGCTGTTATAGCCCAAAACGAACAAAAAAGTCTATTGGAACCATGGCCTCAAATCAACTCAATAGGAAGTGGGCCATTTTGAAATTTTGGCGTCCATTTTGGCGATTTGCACCCTAGCAAACAATTGTGTGAATTATGATTGCATGTCATGTCAAAGAGGTGTACCTAATAATATGGCTGTGACTGTAGAGTACAGGAACCACTGCTCTTCCACCATATGGTTAGTGAAATATTGTGTTTACACTCTAGTAAGAATGGTTCTAGTAAGAACCATTTTGATCCAGAGAACCCTTTAAAACCCCTTTCCTGAATAAAGGGTAATAAAAGGGCTCTTGGTGGAACCCTCCAAAAGGGTGATAGGTGGATAAAGGTTCTACCTGGAGCCAAAAAGGGTTCTCCTATGAGGCTGAAGAACCTTATATGGTTCTACTTAGCACTTTTATTTCTAAGAGTGCCCAGCATCTGACCGATGGTGTAAAATCACACGACTGGACCCCAGAGACATCCTCATGTATCATCTTCATCATCTTCCTCCTCTTCCTCACGGTGATCGGCAGTGATACAGCAGCGCCGGTAGGGGCGGGGCAGCACTGCAGCAGCATCAGCAGCATCAGCATCAGCGGCGGCAGCAGCAGCAGCAGCAGCAGCAGCAGTGCGCTGTCTCTGGTAATGTACCGTAGGAAACACACGCCCCTCTCCGCCCCTGCCGTGAGACAGGTGGTTGGACTGTATCCTTCCATCATCCTCTCTGAATAATAATAATAAAAAACCCATCTGTTAGCAGCAGCAGCAGCAGGGAAGGAAGGAAGGGTCCGTCGGTGCGAGCGCGTCCCCGATGGGCTTCCATTCCGCGATCACCGGGCGGACAGCGCGAGAGCGGGGCCACAACCGGAACGCACGAGGAGAGAGAGAGCGCGAGCCCCGCCGATCCACTACCGATATGTTTCCCAGCGAGCTGCTGCACGCGGGAGGGGGTTCACCCACGGAGGAATGAGACGCGCGGCACTGGTGAGAAGTTGACGCGGATTCTGGAGGGAATTATTCATCTGAGAGGTGGTGGTGGCGGCGTCGTTGCTGACTATATCCTCCGCGCCGCGCTCCGGGAAAGTTCCCCCGGGAGGGTTCGTTATCATGGCTTCGGGCGCCGGCAAGGCTGTGCAGAGCCCCGGGCCGGGCTCCGCCGTGAACGGGACTGCGGCAGAGTTCCAGAGCATCGAGCAGGAACTGTACGACGACCAGATGCACAGCAAGATGTGCAAGAAGATCGCTCAGCTCACCAAGGTAAGCGGGGGGGGGGGGAAGGGGGGAAACCTGCGGCCGATGACACCCGGGGGGGAGAGACACCACCGCCGGTGCTGGTGCTTTGTGCTGGTGCTGTCAGTCATGGAGGTGTCAGGATGATCGGATCATGATCTGATGACTGCTACGATATTATAACCATGCACATTATACTGAGCATGTATCAATAATCTGTATTGTACAAGCACAACAACACATTAAACAGAATAAGAATGGTGATATTATCCGTAGTAGATCAAACACATGAATAAATAACAGACATTTTTTTTTTAAAGCAGAATATCATAGATGGACCAATCAGCCTTGTCTCCTGGGATTAGTTTGTGTTTGTCTTCCATAATCACACACTTCCTATGTGAGGTGCAGGCTGCAGATCTCCTGCATTTCACCAGAGCTACACCTAATATAAGACTATACAGAGAGCAGCAGTCAGCAGACAGGTGAAACTGTGCCTCACCATATGCACCATGCATGCAGACATACACCGGTAAATAAATATATATATGTGTAAAAAAAACAAGCAGAGATCTGCACACAAAAAACACACAATGTCTTCATCTGACCAGCAGATAACAAGAGTGCCTCCAAATATCTGTGAACAGAGTAAAAAAAACACCCAATCTATGCTGATATGTGTTCATGAATCAGATTTATTGCCATATATTTTAAATGATTAGAGCCAACACACAGTGTACTGCTGCTGCTGCTGCTAATGCTGCTGCTGCTGCTGCTGCTGCTGGCTTCTTCCACACATCAGTGTGCAGGCATGGATGTGTGGCAGCTGCAGCAGCATCAGCAGCAGCATCACTATAGCTGTATATGTTGTTGCCTTGATTTACATACAGTAAGCACCGCTGTCTGGGGACTGACCCTCTCTCTCTGTGTGTGTGTGTGTGTGTGTGTGTGTGTGTGTGTGTGTGTGTGTGTGTGTGTGTGTGTGTGTGTGTGTGTGTGTGTGTGCTTCACAATAATGCTTACAGTGGCAGGGCATGACCCATTGCTTGTTGAGCGATGAAGATTAGTGATGACTGTGCACTTCCCCAGCTTCCCTCATGGATTCACCTCTGTGCAGAACCATAGGTGTGTGAGGGAGTGTGTACTTGTGAGGACATTTCAGCAGGTCTTGATTTTAGAGCTAGGGTTAGAAGTACACACAAACAAAGATGACACAGTTGTGTCTGTCTCCTCTCCATCACAACAGAAGCCTCCACTTGCTTTTCCCTCTCCTGAAACTTTACGCCACCAAGCCCCAGTTTAGCCTCTCTGATGACGACAGTAACCCAATCCAAAAACCCCCCGTCGCGCTAATGAAATGTAGGATCATCAAACTGGATATTTGGTGTAAGCGTTTTTCAACTGGGGCGTGTTTGGGACCAAGGGTGTGGCGTGAGGAGGAAGTGGGGAAATAAGGTCAGCTGTGGAAACCTTATATATTTAATAACCTCTGCTCTACACACACACACACACACACACACACACACACACACACACACACACACACACAGGGGTGTACTTAACACACATCCTCACGTCTGCCTGTCCCGCACCGCTCCAATAACCCGTGCACGCGTTTAGCCAATGAGAGTGGATGAATGAGTGCTGCTAAAGATAAACCAGTAGCACATTGCAGTGAGTGTTTACATGGCGATACAAGCCAATGACAGCAAAGTCAGAAGTGACTATTTCAGGACAGCTGTTGTGAGTGCTCACATGAGCTTGTGCGTAAGCGGTGATATATGCAATGTGTCTCCCTCTTTCTCATATATATATATACGTATATATATATATATATATATATACGTATATTTATGAGTCAGGGATCAACAGTGGCGTATTTAAGTGTGTGTTCTCCTTTGATTGACAGCTCTAATTCTCTCAACCTGATTTCCTGTTCTTAACTAGCTTACACTGTCACATCACTCGCTGTTTTTGTAATCCAGCACACCCAGTGCTGTCTTTGATACTTGGATTTATGTGTAGGTGTGTGTACGTGCAGCATACTGAGGACCAGTGAGGGTTTTTAACCAACAAAGTGAGGTCGTTTTTACGAAGTGAGGACATTTTTGTCGGGGCCTCACTTTGTTTTCATTGAAATCACTTCCTTAGGTTGTAAACATGCTATGCTCTGTTTTTAACAGAGATCCTCAATTTGGTACGAAAACCCGTTTTCCAGCCCTGGTGTATTCACACACTTTTTGCTCTCGGGGGGCCACCTGCAGACATTTGATGGTACTGCACCCAGAAGTTCTTGAAGTAGATATTTGCAATATTTGTGTTGATTTATAAAGTGGAAATGCTGGTCCTCAGTATGCAGCAAGTACTAGAGTGTGTGTGTGTGTGTGTGTGTGTGTGTGTGTGTGTGTGTGTGTGTGTGTGTGTGTTTATGTAACCTCTCCTCTGCGTGCATCACCCGTTCACTCTCTACGTCTCACTTCTGTTCCGGTGGCATCGCTTTGACTCTCCGTTACACTGTAGACAGAATATTAATTTCACGCTTTGCTGACTATGAAGTTATTGTCAATAAGTATATGCGCGCTGGCCAGGGAGGACACATGAATAACATTGTCAAGTGGCAGGATCAATACGGGGATCTCGAGAGAGAGAGGGTTTACAGTCGCACAGAGGCTCTCGACCTAAGCCTGAATCACAGTGTTAGATGAGGAATAAATCTGGAATTATATCGAAGTTTCACAGGGAGATTTAAGCAGCGTTCAGGCTGCAGGTGGAATACCTTTTTCCCGGAGAAAACCCATGCACACACAGTGGAGAACATGCAAACTAAATTCAGTTCCAACCAGGTCCCAAACCCGAGTCTTCTTGCTGCAAAGGAAACAAGTGCTAACTGCTACACCAACCAACCACGTGGCCCCGTTTCACATCTAACATCTAAGTGGCTGCTCGGTATTATCATATTCATGTTTTCCCTTAATCTTGACCTTTTAAAACGTAATAGGAAGCTAATGTCGGCGTTATGCTTCAGGTTAAAGCTGAAGTGGGGAGCATCCCTTTGACGTTACTGATCAATAATTCCATGATAACCTTTTCGGGGCACAATCATAAATCAACTCTTAAATCTGCAGCGTGGTGGGAGGGTTTGACCGCGTACATCACAGGGCAGCTCAGAGAGAGAGTGGGTGCTCTTACACTGCACCGACATGCAGGTTCTTTCTGGTGCTGCAGCATAGATGATTTGTGAGTGCAGTACTTGGTCAGAACAAGGGCCTCTCTGCATGGAGCTTGCATGTTCTCCTACGGTTTTCAAAAAAAAATCCGTCCAGCAATCCTGCCCTACTGCAGCTTTACTTATGAAGTTAATGTAACGTATGCTGTACAGCTGCGGCCATAACGGCTTTATGATAATGATCAATACTAAAACCCTAATAAAGACGAACCAAAAGAGCACGGAGCTGTGGACTCGACTCCATCTGTCACTTTTGGGACAAACTGCAACATCATCACTGTGGGACATCATCACATCACCCACCACCTGTGTTTAACTCATGCTATTGAATCAGAGTAAATCCGTGTGATCAGCTTACAATGTCTCGTGGTATATCACCCATGCAATGATCAAAGTGCTTTACAATACAGTTTTCTACCATACTATTCACCCATGCAGTCATACTCACTCGTACTCTGTCGACACAGCCGCCAGGAGCAATTCGAGGTTTAGAGTCTTGTCCAAGGACACATTGGCTTGTAGACTAGAGCTGTTTTTTCCCCCAATCCTGGTCCTCAGGGACCCCTGCCCTGCATGTTTTAGATGTTGTCCTCCAACAACATGACCTGATTCAAATGAACGGGTCGTTATCAGGCTAATGCAAATGCTTGATGGGTTAAAAAGGTACAAAATAAGCAATAATAATAATTTAGTGTGCAAAGTAGATGAAATGTAAGTTGCAATTGAAGTAAATAGAGGTATGGGTATGATGTAGTCCATTGTAACCCTAGACAGAGGAGTGTATGTGTGTTTGAAGCCACTCTATGTTCAATATACTGTGGACCTGCATTACTCTCCCTTGATCTCATGAGCTAGTGTTTGTTACTGCTTGATTTCTTGTGGAACAGCTAACTTGCAACTTAGTTCGCTGTTACATTCCATGTTGAATTTTCACATATTCTGTTGAAGAGCTAATTTCTAAATTAAGCGTGGGAATCACAGGGTACCTCGCGGAAGGACGATATATATCACACAAAATCGATATTTTGACCCACCCCTATTTCTGCAATTGAAGTAAATAGAGGTATTGGTATTATGTAGTCCATTGTAATCCTAGATAGAGGACTGTATGTGTATTTGAAGCCACTCTTTGGTCAATATACTGTGGACCTGCATTACTCTTACTTGGTCTCATGCACTGATGTTTGTTCCCGGAGGGGGAATCACAGGGTACCTCGCGGAAGGACACATGGTCCACGATACCAATAATATCACGATACCACGAATCTGTGACGATATCCCGTAGCGATACATCACGATATCTGTCTAAAAGTAGCCGGTCCCAGGCAAGACGACGATATATATCGCCAAATCGATATCTTGACCCACCCCTATTTCTAATAAACTGTCTTTTGTACATTATATAAAAATATTCGAAGACCTTTAGCAGAACTATTGCTGATTTCTCGCTGCTGCTATTTCTTTTCAAGTGGTCAAAGATGACGGCCAAGAACAGCACGCACACCGAGAGCCTGCCTCCCAACTCAGAGTGCCCTTCGTTCCTCTGGGTCATGAGTCATTGTTCGTGTTGTTGAAGTTCATGAACTATGACGCGACGGTGGTGACATATTGTGTTTGATTGACAGGGGAAAGGGAGAGGTGAGGTTTGCGATGAGGATTCAGAACGGTGTCACCATCCATCACTGATGTTAGGAGCCGGATGATAAGAAATGCATGGCGGAGATTAATGGAGATTGTGAGTGTTTTGAGGCCATGTGAGTGTGTAGGGAGATGATGACACACACACACACACACACACACACACACACACACACACACACACACACACACACACACACACACACACACACACACACACACATACTCATGCTGGGGGAATGTCCGGCAGTGCAGTGGCAGCTGTGTGCGGCAGACAGAGAGGCGTCTGGGTAAAATATGAGCCCGTGTGTCCCCAGCTTACCGGCACGCTCATGCAGACACACAAACACCCACACACACCCACACACACACACACACACACACACACACACACACACACACACACACGCCTCTGAAAGTGTGTAAGTGAGACGTCAGGGTCACTGATGATGACACTGAAGACATGGCGTGGAGAGGGGGGGGGGAAATGAAACAGACCGTATTTCACATGCGAGTCTAAATGAGGAAGAGGCACAGAGAGAGAGAGAGAGAGAGAGAGAGACAGTCCATGTACTGTATGTTGTCAGGCAGGAGAAAACACTGCAAAAGGCCAGGCTATATTGGTTGACTGGTATTTTGTTACAGTGCATTTCTGTCACCTGCAGTTTGACACTAGTGCTGCTGCTGCTGCTGTTGTTGTTGTTTCACCTCTATTATTTCTGTTTGGGAGATGATTGTGTTCCCAGTTTAATATTTGTGTTCATTAAGCTGCCAGCTCACAATATTGGCTCCGTAACGTCTATATTTATGGACCAGTGTTGGTGTGCGAGTTACTTGAGATACACCAGGAAACATCCAAAATTTTAAGTGAAACTGTGACTAGGTCAGCTCTTTAAATAAGAAAAACAAGAGGAATAGCCCAATATTAGACAGGATATTGTCTCGAATTTTGGATATCGTAAATATCATTGATATTTCACTAATATATATTAGTGAAATACACAACATATTACACATTCAATCATATATATTGATTAAAAAATGCATGGAATTTTGTTACGGCAGAATTTGACTATTATTTCTAAGCAATTTCATTGTTTCTAACACATTTAACATAGCAAACAAGCTACAAACAAGAATTATGTTATTATCTGAAATTAAAAGGTTCACAGCTGTATTTTACGCATGTAATACAGATTATAAACATAAAGTAGATGTTTCATTTGAGTGTATTCACTGTGTGTTGTCACTCATTCTTTGAGGAGTGCAAACATCTCAAAAGAAAACTATTCACGTGCAGCTTTATATCACGACAGAGCTCATACTATATATTATTGTAATATACTGTATATTGAAATATATAATAAAAAAGTATATTCTAATAAGATTTTCCCCATAGTCACACAATATAAATTGTAAAATCAGACAAAAAGGCTCCTATAGGCCAATTTTAATCTTTTTATATCAAAAACAAAACAAAATCTGCTCCTAATTTAGTCAATTAAAACATTAAAAATCATTTAAAACTCTTTAAAGACAGCAGTTCCAGCTTTTATTTTCCCAACTGGAGAAAATAGACGTTTTTCCTTCATTTACCTGAATTAACAGTCAGGATTCAGCTCTAAAAGCCAATGTTTCAGCCAGCGAAAACAAACAGAATGTTTAGTGCTAATACGACATATTGTCATAAGTCAGCCGTATAAATGTCTGTGTGTCTGTGTGTCTGTCTGTCGCTGTCGTCCTTCAGGTGATTTATTCTCTGAACATGAAGAACGAGGAGCAGGAGGCGGCTCTGCAGGCCTTGAATCAAGCTCACCACGAGGAGCTGCACCGCATCCTGATGGAGACGTGTCACGAGGGCGACGGCTCGCTGCTGAGGACACGCCTCCTCGAACTGCAGGTGTCTCTGGACGAGCAGCAGAGAGTCGGCGCCCAGGTGTGTGTGTGTGTGTGTGTGAGTGTGTGTGTGAGTTGACCTCATTCAAGGGCATGTTTGCCCGTAATTTAGTGTGTAAACTCTCAGTGGGATCGCCTAATCAAATGTGACCTACAACAGTCAACCTAGTTCAGAGAACCTCTCACTTAACCTAAGCTTTATGCGGTTTGTGTCTGATTTACATGCAGCTGAAGGTAAACACACAAACACACACATTCTTGTATTTGCTGCATACTGAGGACCGGGTAAAAATGCTTGCAAAGTAAGGACCAGCATTTTCGCTTTATAAATCAACACAATTACAAATATCTACTTCATGAATGACATTTATGTAGAACTACTGGGTGCAGTACCATAACATGTCTGCAGGTGGAGCCCCAGAGCAAAAAGTGTGTGAAACACTAGGGCTGGAAAACGGATTTTTGTACCAAATTGAGGACCTCTGTTAAAGTATAGCATGTTTAAAACCTGAGAAAGTGATTTCAATAGAAACAAAGTCAGGACCGGCCAAAATGTCCTCACTTCGTAATAATGACCTCACTTTGTTGGTTAAAAACCCTTACTGGTCCTCAGTATGCCGCAAATACAAGAACACACACACACACACACACACACACACACACGACTCTGAGCTCTTTGGGAAACAAGATGAATCTTAGCCTCTAAAAGAGATGAAATGTTTGGCCTTGCTCATTTGTCTGGTTTGTCACTTTCAGGTTGTGCTGCCAGAATAGTTTCCTTCGAGAAAAACGCGACACGGCGAAGATCTCTCTAACAATTACACCAACATCCTCGACGTAACTGAAGCCTGCGGGCTTTTGTTTTTAGTTACTGATGATGAACCTCTACCTTTGTCCTATTTTTACGACACAAGACATTCAGTTTTTAGGATTTCTTTGTATAACGGAGCAGAGAAACTAGAAAATAATCACATTTAAGAAGCTGAAAAACACTCAAACTGATTAACCGATGACCAAAATAGTTGGCTGTTAATTAAGTAATGGATTAATCGAATAATCGCCCTATAATTGCTGTTTAAATTTGATTTAAAGTGTAAAAAGCTGTACAAATCTTGCATAGAATTGGTCCTAAGTTTGGGGTCACCTATACAATGTGTTTTCCATTAAAAGTCACATTTTTATTCATCAAAAGAGTTGCAAAAATGAATAGAAAATATTGTAGAGACATTGACAAGATTAGAAATAATGATTTTTCTTTCGTCAAAGAACCAGCAAAACTTTTTTAAGTTTATTAGCATTAGCGATTAGCATTAACAAACACAATGTACCATTAGAACACTGGAAATGGGCCTCTATACACCTATGTACATATTCCATTAAAAACCAGACGTTTGCAGCTAGAATAGTCGTTTACCACATTAACAATGTATAGACTGTATTTCTGATTCATCTAATGTTAGATTCATTGAAAAAAAGTGCTTTTCCTTCAAAAATAAGGACATTTCTAAGTGACCCCAAACTTTTGAACGGTAGCGTACATAGGTATATAGAGGCCCATTTCCAGTCTTCTAATGGTACATTGTGTTATTGCTATTGGAGGATTAGAAAACCCTTGAAAACCCTTGTGCAAAGATGTTAGCACAGCTGAAAACAGTTTTGCTGGTCCTAAAAATCATTATTTCTAATCTTGTCAATGTCTTGACTGTATTTTCGATTCATTTTGCAACTCTCTTGATGAATAAAAGTGTGACTTTTAATGGAAAACACACAAAAAACAATGTATAGGTAACCCCAAAATTTTGAACGGCAGTGTACCTAATAAAGTGGCTGGAACATTTGGTCCTCTGTGCTCTCAGGTGCAGGCAGACTTCGAGTGCTTCCGTATCCAGGCAGAGGAGAGGGAGCGTGAAACCGAGGTGGAGCTGCGGAAACACTTTAAGGACAGGCTCCAGGCCGCCGAGGGAGAGCTCCACGAGGCCAGGGCTCAGATCAGCGCAGCCCAGGAGGACAGCCTGAGGTTGAGCAAAGACCTGGAGACGGCGGAGGAGCAGATCCAGAGGCTGGACGCCAAATGTGAGGAGCTGCAGAAAACTGCCGACAAGGAGAAGAGACGGCAAGAGGAGGAGAGGCAACGAGAAGATAAGGAGAAGCAGAAAGAGGAGGAGGAGAGGCAAACAGAGCAGCGCGAGGACTTGGAGCGAGCGAAGGCGCTCCTGGAGGAGGTGAAGACGCTGAAGGAGGAGAGCGCCCGGGCCGAGGAGACGCTGAGGCGCGCCGTCAAGGAGGAGCGGGAGCAGTGGGAGCACAAGGTGATCGACCTGAGCGAGGAGAAGGAGGACATGAGGAAGAAGATGGAGGCCGAGTGGAGGGAGGAGCGGCGGAGGTGGGAGGAGAGGGAGGAGGAGGAGAAGAAGGGGATGCACAGCGCTCTCAGGGAGAGGGTGAAGAGGGCCGAGGCGGAGGTGGAGAGTCACCTGGAGAGGTTGGCGGAGAGCAAGAGGAGCGCGGTGAAGCTGCAGGAGCGCATACAGGTGTGTACAAACACTCACTGACCATGTTTGCGTTCGTACTCAGAGCAGAATCCACATCTGTGAGCAAAGGAAATTGAAACGTTGAAGCTTCCTGCGTCTGATGCAGCCCCGGCTAAGGATAATGTTGATGGGAAAGCAGGGAGCTGAAGGGGGAAGCGAGAGGGAGAAAGAGAGAGAGGGTGGATCCTGCTCGTCTAACCACAGGCTGCGTCTCTGAGTGCTGTTCCCAGTGCCAACTGCCTGCTAATGAGCAGTTTGAGCAGGATAGATGCGCCCCACCACCACCATTACCGCCTCGCACACGAGCGTTAGACGCCCGACGAGAGCTGGCACGGAGCTGACACGAGCTCCCGCAGCAGACCATTAAAGGCTCACAGCTTCCTGACTCGCCACATTTCATGTCACCCATTTATCTATCTGTTTTCTTCAACGCATCCTCCTCTGCATCTCCCTCTCAGGACCTCGAGGAGGAGCTGGAGCTGGATCGAAGGCGCGTGTCCGAGGCCGAGGGCGTGGCCAAGCGGGCAGAGGAGGAGCTCGCCGTCGCCAAGGAGAGGCTGCTGCTGCAGGAGGACGAGCTTCAGAGAGGAGCAGGTATCACCTGAGCGTTTTCCCTTTATTCCCTCTGACACTCAGAAGGAATTAAGTATTCACCCCGTGCTATTGTAATATACAATGCACAGGAAAATCTGCGCATTATTCATCCTATGCAAACTGTTTCATCAAAGTGGCATTACACCGAGTCAGCAAAAAAAACACCCTGAATTTTATTTAGTGCACGAGAACGATTTTTGTGTTTTTTTTGGCCCCCGTCGCACATAATCAATCAATACTTGCTCGTGCATTTGCGCTCATTTGGCTGGTTTCGTCTGCGTTTGTGTGTGTGTGTGTGTGTGTTTTCCGTCCAGAGGAGCTGCTGAACCGCGGCAGCAGCTGCGACGTGTGCACCGAGGTGGAGGAGCTGCGGAGCCAGGCGAGCCGTCTGCAGAGCAGGAACAGAGAGCTGGAGCTGCAGAGCAGCGGCAGGAACAACGACCACGCCCGGCAGATACGTCAGGTAACGCAGTCGGGCACGCACGTGTGCAGAAACAGCAAATATTACACACACTCTGACCTGCCACTAAATCTGCTCTGAATGGATTAGTTTCTCTACGATATGTAAATTAGGAGAATCAAACACTCACTGTATAATGAAGTCTAATACAGCACCACCATTAAAGGTCTGGTGTATCACATTTAAGAGGCCGTATTGGCCCAAAATTGAATACCCTGCTCATAAGTATATTTGTCTAAGTGTATAATCGCTAACATGACTTGTTAATACCACAGATGTTAATACCAGGGCCTTAGAATAAGCCTTTATATGTACTTAATGCAATCTTATGTAGCCATATTTATTGAAGAACAGGCTTATTATGAAACAAAGGCCATTTTCTTCTACATACATTAGCGTTCAAAAGTTTGGGGTCACTTAGAAATGTCCTTATTTTTTAAGGAAAAGCACTTTTTTCAACGAATATAACATGAAATCAATCATAAATACACTCTATACATTGTTAATGTGGTAAACGACTATTCTAGCTGCAAACGTCTGGTTTTTAATGGAATATGTACATAGGTGTATAGAGGCTCATTTCCAGTGTTCTGATGGTACATTGTGTTTGCTAATGGGGTTAGAAGGCTATTGGATGATTAGAAAACCCTTGAAAACCCTTGTGCAATGATGAAAATCATTATTTCTAATTTTGTTAATGTCTTGACTCTATTTTCTATTCATTTTGCAACTCTTTTGATGAATAAAAGTGTGACCTTTAATGGAAAACCAAAAAAATTGTATAGGTGACCCCAAACTTTTGAACGGTAGTGAAAACCTGATGCATAATCGAACAAAGAAAAAACTGACTGAACCCAAAATGAGCGGAAATCCAGATTGTTTTAGGAAAGAAAGGAGGAACTGGTTTACTTACATTGGAAGGAAAAAGGCGACAGAGGGTGGTCGGCTTGCAGGCAGAGCTCTGGATCCAAGGAACTGAAAATGTACATATTCCATTAAAAACCAGGCGTTTTCAGCTAGAATAGTCCTTTACCACATTAACAATGTATAGAGTGTATTTCTGATTCATTGAATGTTATATTCATTGAAAAAAAGTGTTTTTCCTTCAAAAATAAGGACATTTCTAATACAGGAAACCAAGAACTTTAACAAAATAAAGGACAGGAACTGACCTGATGACAGCATTTACTTAATAATTCATTCTTTGTCACTATAAAAGTATGATTCCTATATTGAGTTGTATAAGTTTGTATAAAGTGAATGTTCTGTGTGTTTGCAGCACGCTGAAGCCCTGTCCAGTCTACGCTCAGAGATGGTGAGAGCGCAGACCGAGGAGCTGCGGCGAATCCAAAAGCACGCCGACGACGAGAAGGACAAGCTGCAGAAGGAGATCGACAAGGAGCGGGAGAACCTGCAGAAGGAGAGGGAGCACTTGAAGGAGCAGCTGGAGAAGGACAGAAACAGACTGCGGCGGGAGAAAGAGGAGGAGAAGGAATGGCTGCACAAGCAGGCGGAGGACATCAAGGAGCGTCTGCACAAGGAGAAGGAGGAAGAGGTGGAGCGGATGCGCAAGGAGCTGGAGGTGGAGCGGGTGCGCGTTCGCTCCCAGCTGGACAAGAACATCGAGCAGGTGGAGGCGGAGAAAGTCAACGTGCAGCAGCGGCTGGAGGAGGAGAAGAGGAGGCTGGTGGAGAAGGCCGAGGAGGACCGGAAGAGGCTGAAGGAGCAGGTGCGGAAGGCAATCGAGGAGGTGATGAGGAGGCACGCGGCCGAGCTGCACGGCGTCCAGGAGGCGCTGAGCTCTGAGAAGAAGACCAACAAAGAGGTGAGCGAAACAGGTCCACAGATATCATTCAAAGATCAGAAATCAGGTTGAAAACTGAAGAATATGTATGTGCAGCAAGAACTGTGATGCTCTGTAAAATCGTATTCAAATCAAAACAATAACAAAAGAGCTGGCAGAGAAGCAGCAGGGGGTCGAGATTAGTGGCACAATGGTCTTTTAATAGAACAGAAATACAGATTTCTATCATTTTAAAGACCCTTTTTTTTGGGTATTTTTAATGGACAAATCTTACCTATTGTACCTTTAACCGGAGGAGATTTATTTCCCTTTTATCTTTCTCGTCATGGACGGTGGAAAGCGGGGCATTTTTGTCATATTTGTGTGCTCCAGTGTAAAAATAGCCCGCTGTTCATCTCAGCAGGCGGCTCATATAGGCTTAATTATTTTAGTTTCAATATCAGCCAGACGTGTGATGTAATTATTTTTGATTCAGCCTGTGAGTGCTGTCACACAGCTGTGAGAAGGGATCATTCTATCCTGCACTAAACTAAGCACTCAAAACCCTTTTCCCCCCTCACTTTTAAATGAATGTTTTAACATCTAAAGAAGGGAAATCATAGAGTAAATATGACAGTATGTGGAGGATGAATGTGTTGTGGGGTTTGCTTTCACCTCCAGGCGGAGATGCACTGAACTAAAACAGAAAGATCTGACTCTAAAAGTAAAAATGTAAAGAGATTTTATCACGTAATTGACGACACGGTCCAGTTTCAGTGCTAAAAAGAAGATAAAATGTGTTTTTTGATGATGGTAAATGTTCTTTGGCAGGTGTGCGCACATTTGGAGGAGGAGAGGAGGAACCGCGAGGAGCTACGCAGCAGCCTGGAGAAGGAAACGGAGGAGCTGAGGGCCAAACTGAGGGATTCTTCCAATGAGGTCAGTCACGAAAAGTGACTGGAAATGACGATGTTCTCCAATGTCTTGTTTTGTCCACAAACCAAAATGATTCGGTTTTAATGATTTCTTTGTTATGTGGAGCAAAGAAAGGAAGGAAATATTCACATTTAAGAAGCTAAATGCAGAAATCTTGTGTTCTCAGGTGTGCCGTTTGGAGTCGGTGGTCCAACAGAAGCAAAAGAAAGACAAGGCGGCGCCCGCCGAGGCCTCGTCCTCGTCCTCATGTGGACCTCACTGCTCTCGCCTGGAGGACGAGCTCCACCAGACGCGGAGTCGACTGACTCGGATCCAGGAGGAGGCGGAGAGGCAGCGAGACCGACAGCAGCGAGAGACGTCGTCCCTGAGAGCCGACAAGCACCGGCTGGAGGAGAAAGTCCTGGAACAGAGCCGACTGAACACGGAGCGGAGCCTTCTCGAGCAGAGCCAGCGGCACACGGAGGATCGGATCAGGTAGCTGAGTGAACACAGGGCTGCCAGAGTTACCCAGGCTTACATCACACAATCCCCCCCTCCTCCATCTCTCCATCTCTCCCTCCTCCTGTCCTCTGCATAAGCATTAGCCTAAAAAAAAAAAAAAATCAAAGCAGTTTCACTTTAATTTGACTCAGTTTCATCTCAATGAGCTCGACTGCAGTGTGGCGCGACCGCGACACGACAACAGCGAAAATTAACCGGAGCAATTAGACGACGACGCACAAACCATTAAAGCCTGTCGTCATATCAATAATAAGAATGAAAACAACAACAGCAGACAAATAAACCTTTGCCTAAATGGGTTTTCAGAAGTCGTTCGTCTCGTCTCGGGTTAATGACGTATTGTTATAGTATAAGATTTATCCACACAGAATATAGCTCTAAATATGGTTTATATAAATATGTATAAAAGAATTGAGCAGGGGAAGATGAAAAGTCAAAAAGCATGTTTTTTTTTATTGTATATTATCATTAAGTGTATGTCTTAGGTGTAGTTACGCTATACTACTAAAGTTAACTGATCAAATACACTTTTTAAATTTAAATATCTATATATATACATATATGTGTATATATACATACACATAATATGTGTATATATGTGTATATATACACACATGTGTAAAATAAAACATATAAAGACCAGGCCACACCAGGTGTTGCACTTGCGTATGAAATTAAATGATTAATAAAACGGTTAATAATCATGCACATTCTCAGAAAGAAATCAAGCGTTTGCCAAATTCTGCCCCGTGTAGCAGGAGTTTTGCATGTAGGTTAATTCTGCCTCCTCTTGTGTCTTTGCCTGCAGGGCAGAGTGTGAGGATCGTCTCAGAGCAGAGTTCAGGATAGAGATGAACGCCGCCGTGGCCGAGAGCGAACAGAGGTGGCAGACTCGAGAGCAGGAGCTGCAGACTCAGATATCTGAGCTGGAGAGTCAGCTGACCGAGGTGAGACACGCAGAGAACTACAATCTGTCGTCGTTAGAAATGCTGCTCAGCTCGCTGTGGCATGCAAGTACGACAACTTCACACAAGTGCGGTAGAAAACTGAGGACAAATGTTTAATTGGTTCCATAAGCCGCTTTTTCAGAACACAATTCTGTCTTTGTCTTTGGAGTTTCGGCACGTTTCTCACTCTGAATTCAGCGCATGCAGCACAATTCATCACGCGATCGTCTCGGGACTGCAGAGCCTCTTTCAAATTCTTAACTATTGCAGGTGGAGAAAAAGAAGGCGGGCCAGGGCGACGATTGCCATGGCAACCCCGAAATTGACAGGCTGAGGCAGGAGGTCCAGGACACGAAGGAGATCAACAAAAAGCTGAGGGAGCTGCTGCAGGTACACGATGTGTGTACGCTTTTCTCTGTGATGAATAATTGAGCAGCTTTGATGGTTAGTGCTCACACACCAGAGGCAGCGTAATGGTCCACTCAAAGTATGTGCAGTTTATGTGTGTGTGGGTCGAGTTTCATTGAGTTTTTACGAAAAATGTCGCTCGTGCAAAAATGTCGAATTTAACAAAAGAGTGTGATTTTTTTTGGTTCGGGAGGAGCCTCAGAGCCAGTCTTTGGCCGAGGAGAAGCACAGTCACGCGATGGCTCTGCAGGCGCTGGAGAGACAAGCCAAGGAAGATCTGCTGTCTGAGAGGAACAGGCTACAGACGATGCACCACCTGGAGCTAGGTAACACACACACAGAGAAAGAGAGAGAGAGAGTGATGTACACACAGAGATTATAAATTCACCAGTGAAGTTGCTATTGCCATGGATACACTTCACCATGGCAACAGCAGGAGGGTACCTGCAACAGTGGACCAAAGTGATTTTGTTTTTGCTGTTTCTGCTTTTGTGTGTGTGTGTGTGTGTGACATCAGAGAAGCAGCGTGCAGAGTTGACCCAGCAGCACACAGAGTGGAGCAGACAGATGACCCAGAGACACATGCAGCAGATTGAGGACCTACAGGCTCAGCTACAGGCGCACACGCAGATGATGGCGCTGCAGCAGGTTACACACACACACTGACACACACTGTGCAAACAGCCAATTATATTGTGTATTGTTTTACTCTCTCACACATGGCCACATTAATAGGTATACATACATAGAGTTACTGTTGCGAACAACTGTTTCTTTTTATCATCATGAACCAGTGTGACCTTTGACCTCTGGCATCGACAGGACTTTAAAATATTATATTTAACAAAGAGAAAGATACATTATATATGCATGCATATACATACATACAAATACATATAATATATGTATGTATATATATATATACATACATATACATACACATATGTGTATATATACGTATATACATACGTATATACACACATATATATACACATATATACACACATATATATACACATATATACACACATATATATATACATACACATATATATACATACACATACAAATATACATACACATATATATATACATACACACACACACACATACATATATATATATATATGTATATATATATATATATATATATATATATATATACATATACACACACGTGTGTATATACAGTATGCATATACATATCAAAAAACCTTAAAGATGCATGGTGCATGGAATCTGCACCAACCTAAAACTGAATTATGAATTTTACATTGAATGCACATATAAATAATAGGTATTTATATATATACATATATATGTATATATATATATATACATATATATATATATCAATGCATGTGATGTGCATTTATTTATAAGTGTGTGTGTGTGTGTGTGTGTGTGTAGGATCTGAAGCAGCAAAACCAGCATCAGGTTTTTGAGCGGCAGCTGGACGAGAGTCGCTGTGCCATGCTGGAGCTTCAGCGAGAGAACACGTCACTCAAGAAGCAACTAAAGGACAAGTAAGTAAGAGGAGGCCCAGCACGGGAAAAATGGAAATAAAAAATAAATAACGTTGATGATATTAATATAAATTTAAAAAATGGAATATATTGTGACAGTGAGAGTTTCTCTCAAAACAGCTTTATCTGCTATTGACTCTTGTTTGGTGTCATTTATTGGATTGGATGATTGAAGTCTCATAATTGGCCAATTAAGCATTTCATTAGTTTAAGGGTTAGGGTTTCATCCAATTAATGGCCTTAAACCCAACGTGTAGAATTACATAAGAACACGTCAAAGGCGTTAAAACAGTGACCATGTGCAGTGTTGTTAGAAGACTTGCAAACCCAGAATCTGTCAGGATGAAATCACACCGTGTTAATCTTAGCATAACGACGCCAAAAAAACGGAGATCACAGTTTCCTTCACTCTGCCTCTGAGCGACTCTGAAGCTCACAGGCTCGGTAAAAAAGATGATGATGTGAGCTTCAGAAGGCGCTGGGTGGTGTTATTTTTAAACTTCAGACAAACACAGACTCAGTGTTTCTGAGAACAAACTTCTCATCTAACTCTCAGCAGGACAGGAGTAAAAACGCCGAACTATAACGAGGACTTTAAGTGCTCGTGTTTTTGTAACCGTAAGAATATTTTGCGGCCGTTATTTCCCTCTGTTTCTCGTCTCGTCCCAGAACGGTCCAGAAGAACCCCGAAGCCGAGGAGAAAGAAGAGGAGAGCCCAGACCTGAGGAAGACGCGAGACGCCCAGCTGGAGGAGGAAGCCCAGCGTCTGAAGGAGGAGGTGGAGAAGCTCAGGGTGGAGATGGAGAAGCTGGAGGAGTCCCAGAAACACTGGGAGGAGAAGAAGGAGGAGGACGTGAAGGAGGAGGAGGTGGACGAGGAGAAGAAGAAGGAGCGGGAGGAGGAGAAGAGGAGGGAGGAGGTGGAGGAGATCAAGAGGGAGCACAAGAAGGAGATGCAGAGCTTGGTGTCTGAATACAGCAGCGCACAGTCACACCTGCAGGCTCGCATCGTGGCCCTGGAGAACGAGTGAGTAGAGGACAGGAAACACAAGAATTCAAGGCGAAAACACGGTCGTTCGCAAACGTTGTTATTGCTATGAGCGTCAGCGCAGGTATGTGAGAAGGTGTCTGTGTGTTTGTGTATATGATTTAACTGCAGGCTGCGTGAGCGGGAGGAGCGCTGCAGAAGGAGGGAGCCTCGGTGTGACGATCTGCAGCTGGGGAGGCTCCAGGAGAGGCTGACCGAGAGAGACCAGCTCATCAAACGACTAGTGGTGAGAACATGAGTGACACGTACTGTATGAATGAATGAATGAATGAATGTTTACTATGAACATCATCATAAAAAAATACAAAAAGGATTGTTCAAAAAGGAGGAGGGTGAAGCACAAACCATACTATACTGTACTATACCATACTGTAATGTACTATACTGGACTATACCATCCCATACCATACTGTACTGTACTATACTGTAATGTACTATACTATACTATAGTGGACTATACTGTACTATACTGGACTATACCATCCCATACCATACTGTAATGTACTATACTATACTATAGTGGACTATACTGTACTATACTGGACTATACCATACCATACCATACTGTACTGGACAATACCATCCCATCCCATACTATACTGTACTGTACTGTACTATACTACACTACACTACACTGGACTGTACTATACTATACTGGACTATACCATACCATACTGTACTATACCATCCCATACTATACTGGACTATACTACACTATACTGGACTATACCATACCATACCGTACTGCACTGGACTATACTATACTGTACTATACGAGACCATACTATACAATACTATACTATACTGGACTATACTATGCTATACCGTAATGTACTATACTACACTATTATTGGACTGTACTATACAATACTGGACTATATTATACTATACTGGACTATACCATACCATACTGTACTGTACTATACTATACTGGCCTATACTATACCATACTGTGCTATACTATACTATGCTATACCGTAATGTACTATACTACACTATACTGGACTGCACTATACAATACTGGACTATACTATACTATACAATACTGTACTATACTGTACTATACCATGCCATGCTATACGATATTACAATACTATACGATAATATTTTATACTATACCATACCATGCTATATTATACTATACCGTACCATACCATGCTATACTATATTAGACTACACCATGCCATACTATGCTAGACTAGACCATACCATACGATACTATAGACCAACGGTGTCCAAACTTCATTTTTTTTTGAGGGCCAGATTTGACTTAAACATATAGTATTTTAAAGCATTTTCTTAAATAGTATAATTGTTCTGCTTCCCTTGATTTCATTATCCAGACTGTTCCACAGTCACTGCACCAGATGAGATGCACATGCTCTTCAGATAAGTACGGCCACAGCCTTTCTTTAAATTAGATTTTCCTCTGAGGTTATATCCGTCTTCTACATGAATAATAGCACAACCCTGGCACTCTTAAACCTAGAGTGGAACTGTAATTAATGTATAATTAATGTATACATAAACCAGAGCAAATGTACAACTTAGTAAATGATTTAAAACGATTTTTTTAAATGAATTATACTATGTTTTTCCATGTCTATAGTAGGAACAAACAGACTGAGAGTGCAGGGAGAGACGGGCTAGCACAATACTGGGTGTGATATTTTTATTGAATTTGTTGACAGGGCAATAAATATAGAATAACGGCCCCCATCCCATAAATCAGAGAGTGACCCTGTCCATGAATCCAGGCTCGGGCAGTGAAATAGTACCAGCACCGCATTAAATCTACCTACAGTATGTGTCTCAGCTTTTATGGTTCGGTCCGTGGCAACACTTTCTTATGGTGTTCAAAAATGGAATGTTTCGAAAGAACGTGTGAACATATTTAATTTGAATTAAAGGTGCATTATGTAATAAATCTAAAGCAACTGGCCATAAAATCCCCCTAATATGTCACAGAGACTCAGGAATAATGTTCATATAACAAACTGAACTCACCAACAACAACAGTACAGACAAAATATTTGCATAAAAAAAAATCTTTTGCAGACTGCAAATCATGTTTATGTTTTGAAATCATGTTTTGGCATGTGGCGCCACCTACCGCCTTCTACCAATCATTGCAGTCAGAAGAGTCTCAGCTGCCGAGCAACCACGGGTTGCCAGTTACGTCAGAAAACGAAACCTAAAAGATCTCGGTATTTTGAATTTGAATGTAGTAACTGTTTTTGGCCACATTCTTACATTTGGCACCTTTAAATATAGTTGAGGTGTTTTAAAGAGGCCCCGACGATCAGATATTCAGTTGTAGGACTGAAATATTTAGTCCTAAATTAGACAGAACAATCTACAATTATGTTGTTATATGACATATTACATTAAATGTCAGTTGTGTTGAGTAGAAACATGATTTTTAATAAAAGTATGAATGAATGACAATGAATGAATGCAAAAAAAACCCCATGAAAATGACAAAAATGCATAGATTTCACACAAACGTGAAGTCTCTATGAGCTAAACTTGTTTTCCCAGACTTTTTCAAAGACTTTCCAGACTTTTCAAGGTCTGGAAAAACAGCGTTTGAAAATGTCATACCTTTTAAGCAACCTGTTTCAATCAAACATACCTTTTATTTGACTCCTGGTGGTGGTTAATTGATACTCACCTCTTACTTCCTGGACTTCACTTTACAAAACCGGAAGAGAAGGGAACTTGGTGCTGCTCAGTGGCTGCTCCCAACTCTAGGAACGTTTCTAGTAGAAAGGATGGGTTAGAGGGGATTAATAAAGTACAAACAATCATCAATCGGTGGGAAAAAACACACACAAATTACACTTTTAAAAAGAAATATCATCCTCGGCCAGAGTGTATACCATCTGTGTGACATGAGGCAGCCTAATAAACAAGTACGCCCTCCAGATACAACAACACCAACTGTGAATAAGGCCAATAAAAAAGTCCTTCCCCATCCTCCTCCTCCTCCTCCTCCTCCTCCTCCCCCCTCCCTGCAGGAGGAGAAGCATCAGCTGCAGCTTCACCCTCCCGTTGCCGGGGACAGCAGCACCCTCAGGCCCCGTGACAGCAAGTCCCGCCCCGGGAGTGTCACGCCAACCATGAGGGTGAGTTGAGCATGTGCAGCTGTGCAGTCTTTTTTTTTTTTTAACTTTGTGGTGGTGGTGGTGACCTAAAAGGGATAGTTGAGGCTTTAGTTTCCCACCGTCTTCTGCCTTATCTCTGTGAATATATGATGATCTGCTGGAAACGATGCACATAACATGGCTGTGAGCAGAGATACAAGGAAAAAAACTATTGCAAAGTGTTTTTTTATGGCTGAGTGCTCACTCTCCTGCACCAAAGTCTAGTTTTCTCTATGGGATTTGGTGCATAGAGTTTGTTCAATGCAAAGTGCTAAGTCAGCACTGAATATGCACTCAAACAATCATAATTCAACATCATAGTTCTTATATTTGAGCTTTTCTTTTTGAAAATCTGGAATATCTTTGGATTTTTATAGCATCAGATTCATTAAAAAGTACAATTTATGTAACGGAAATAAAAAGTTTATCGTCCATTTTCAGCGTCCTATTAATCTTTATCGTTATTACCTTTGGTTGCACAACAGTCGTGTCATTTTGTGTAGTTTCATTTGCAGTAAATTTGAATAAACGGAGCCCTGTGACACCACCATTAAATGTCGTGTGTGTTACCTCTTTCTCCGTCCTCCGTCTCTTCCCTGTGTCTCCGTCCTCCGACAGAGGAAGTGCGCCGAGTCTCCTCCTCGTGTCACCAGCATCCCCAGCACCAGTACTTTCGAGAGGAGCATCTTCCCCCCCCACTCCTCCTCGTCGTCTTCCTCCTCCTCCTCCTTCCATCAGCACTCCTCCACCCTCCCGCACCAGTCCACCTCCCACCCGCAGAACTCCCCGCACTACTCCACCTCCTCCCTTCCACACAAGCACACCTCCCTCTCCCTCAGCCAACATTCCTCCCCGTCCCTCCCTCGCTCCGCCAGGTCCCGGACCTCCTGCATCCCTCCGACCCCGGCGCCCACCGCCCCGCTCCCCGTCTGCCCGTCAGCACAGACGGGGATCCGATACGTGTCGCCGTCTTGCCAGGAGCCCCACGCACACCTGCAGGCCCAATCAATCAGGTACGGACATTTTTTTTTTTTTTTTAATATCTCGACTCTAAAATGGAACAAATCTTTAAAGAAAGGGAGAAAATGAGAAATGTGCACATTCATAAATCTGATCCGGCAGAATAAGACACGATATGAAATCAAAAGAAGAAGCATCTTCCTGTGCTGGAAATTCAATTTCCTTGTACAAAACAAGACTGAAGTTTTCCACTCTGTTAGACCTTTTCTTTTGGTTTTACCGTAGATCATCTGTTAGCGTTAAACTTCCAAAGGTCTATCAGACACAGTGATTTGCCAATAAAAATATTAAACATATAGCACACACACAGTAAGAATGATTCCCTCTTAAGTTCGTCTATCGACAACACATCGTCTCTTCTGCTCCTGTACACATCAGAACAGGACATAAATCGTCTATGTGAATTCCTCATAGACCCCTCTTCAAAAAAATGTGTTTTACAGATATATGTTTATATTATTTTCTTTAGGAGCACACATTTTGACCCACCTTTTGTTTAAAAAGAAAAAGAAAAGGAAGAAGTTTGTTCAAGTGAAGGTCTATGGGAAGATGAGCCAACTCCTCACTTGAATTACAGTCAGTAAACATTTCCACGTACACAAGTGAACTTTCAGCTCTTCTTCAATAGAGTGTGATGCAGTGTGGTCTACTGTAGTGGGTATACACATGATGAATCCTATTATATTGTGTTTTTTAATGAAAACAAAACTCATCTCTACTATTACATGAGTATAAGTTCTGTCAAAAAACAGGGTTGATACGTATGAATGCCCATTTTTAAGTGGTTATACCGAAATCCTGGCCCTTCCGTTGTGAGTCTATGGGTATCACGTAGACCACACCACTGGTATGATGTCAGTTTTGTTACCATGTAAAGGAAAATAGTTTGCAGGCGAGGTCCCGTCCTGGTGCCAATCAAATCTCGAGGGTTCCAAGGGAGTTTTTTTTATTTTTTATTTTTTTTACATAGTCTATTTTTAAAAATGTGCTGCTTTGCCACTCTGCTTTTAAATCAAAGACTTTAATCTTGAAACTCGATGTGAGCACAATAATAACGTTTTATGTCCGTGTCTCTTTGTGGTTTTTGCAGGGGCCCATATCTGGAGCCGAGGGGGACACAGGGGCTGAAACAGGAGTGGTTTACCAAATACTTCTCCTTCTGAGCACAAACACACACACACACACACACGGCTGCAAGTACATCTCATATACAGTCCATTTGCTTCTTACACACATCTGTTAGCTTCACACACACCCACACACACACACACACACACACACACACACACACACACACACACACACACACACACACACACACACACACACACACACACACACACACACACACACACAGTGACATAGCAACATTACAAACATGGGCTCATCACCAGCAAGGCCATCTCAGTCATTGCCTCAAAGCTCAACCAAAAAGTGCTTCTGAAACACATGCCTGACCTCTACTCAGATCATTGGCCTGCCGGATCTTGTTTGTATAGTTTGGAATGTCTCCATGTTTCCGTTTTTTTTTCTTCTTTTTTTTAAAGCAGTCTTCCTTTTTTAAAAAAAGCAAATGTTTTTTTGCTCAAATCCCATCATACGGTTATTCAATCAGTCAGTGCATTCGTTCTGAAAAAAAATCTACAACCATGTGTGTCTTTGAGTATGGAAGCGTTCGACATATTCAACCAAGATCCTCGTCAAAATGGACACACGCGACACACCTGACTGAAATGAAGCTTGTTTTAATGCAAAAATGTATAATAATCTTAAAATGAAGAAATTGAATAAAATATTTTGTTTTTGTAAGTGTAAGTTTTATGTATGCGTGTGTGTGCTGCCTTTTAAATATAAGCGGGTGGGTGGATGTCTCTATGTGGTCCTGTGATGGACTGACCATCGCCCTCTGTCTGCTGAGATTGGCACAGCGCCCCCCTGTGACCCTCATGGAGGATAAAGTGGTAGAGGATGGATGGATTTTATCTGTTGTTAGTTGACGTTTCATATTGAAGTAGCAGGAAGCAATTTTGGGTCTGGTTCTGACACATTTTTTTTATTTTACATGTATTTTACACGACTGTCAGGAGCTGGAGAGTTGTGAAAGAGTGTTTGCATTCTCTCTGGTATGCAAAGGCCACCGTAGTTTTGCCAAAACGGTGAACACAACAGCACTTAGTGTTTAAAAAAAAAGACTAAGAATAAATGTAGTAAGTGCTATTAATTATGGTCATTTTAATAACCTATGTCAAATGGAAGTTTCACTGTACCCTTATCTCTGTCATCGAATCTTCTTTATACACCGGAGGTCATGAAGGGTCACATGGTCATAGCGACTATGATCGCTTACATATGTATGGAATTAGATTTGCCCAAGGCATCGCAAACAAACAAAAAAAAAACAGCACAAAAACAAATCAGGGAGCGCAAACGCAAAAGACTCGGTACAAACAAAAATTGTAGTTTGAAACAAATGAAATACACTATTTTTCAATGATTAATTTGATCTTTTATTTGCAATTTGCGTATTTGTTTTAAAGTGGTCTTTTAAAATATTTACACAAATCTAATTCCACACATACGCTGCACCTCCTATAAAATAAAATAAAAACTACGTGGCTCAGTGCTCAGCTCACACTCACTCACTCACTCAGGAGCTCTGATACTTTACTGGAACATGGGGCAGTTCTGCAGAGCCTCGGTGGCAGAGGCGTACTGGAGGACGTTGTCATAGAAACGGGTGAGCTCCTCTCGCGTGTCCTTGGCTCCTCTGCCTCCTGAGCCCCGGTACTTCATGGACAGCAGCTTGGAGCAGAGGTAGTGGAGCCACAGCACGTTGGTGTGAGGGCGGAAGACGCTCCAGTCGTTTCTGAGATTCAGAAAGAAGACATTTTTGGGGGGAAATACACAATTGGTCAAATAAGAGGATTCGAGCTGTAATCATGAAATATGGAGTTCTGTTCAGGAGAGAGTAAACTCAGCTTAGCACTGAGCCTGGAGGAAGGGGAGAATGTTAAGGCTTTGTTCCAAGTAGTTGTACCTTCATATTAATACATTTAAACATTACTATTTTACGACTTCATGCAGAACAATCAATGACAATATCAACTGGCAAACTCAACTTTTTGAAAGACAATACACACTGATCCCTGTCAGAATTTACACAAAAGAAAGAGGAATTGCGGTTTGAACTTTCTAATCACCTGCCTAGACTTCCATATCGATTCACAAAGCCAAAACAGGAAATAACACATTTACTGTGTCCCAGAGGCTCCAATTTATCCCCTCATGTTAAACGCTTGTGCATTGCCGTGACCCTGTTTACAGTGCAAACGTTCAAATTCGCTCAAGTCGGAGAGTCGTCACTGACCCGTTCTCCTGTCGCATCAGTCTGTAAATGTCAAACTGATAATCTCCCTGACCCATGAAGAGCTCCTCGTCCTTCGAGATGTCACAGGACACCGTCAGGTCATCTGGAGACAAGAAAACAGACGGTACACTCAGTACTGATTAACTATACACAAATATACATATTTATATACACATATATATGCATAGATATATATATTTATATACACATATATATATATATATATATACATATATATATATGTACATCTATATATATACACATACAAACACACACACATATATAAAGAATATGGTATATAGAGTACAAAAATACGAGTACAAAAATCATCTGACCGATTTCTAATCTGGAGAGAGAATAATCAATGATGCGGACCAACAGCCCTTTGGTGTCCACAGAGTGAGTTGTCCCGTTCAGAAGGAAGCTCCCCGTCTTCTGCTTGGTGGCTTTGACCAGGACGTTACCCCAGTGCAGGTCCCTGCAGTAAAACAGCACAGCGATGATGAGACACTTATTACAGACACTCACTCAGACGAGCACTGGCTAAAAATATGTTGATACTTTGGAAGGGAACTTCATCGTTACAGATCACATATCAAAAACCTAACGAGTGAATGCAATGCCGGCGGCTAAATGTCTCAAATGAGCATTTCAGACATTATCTATGGCAGGAGACTTATGGAGGATGGAGTTTTTGCATGTATGTATGTGCACGAGTGCTCTACCTGTGTTCAAAGTGAAGCTCCTGCTCAGCAACAGCCAACGCAGCAGTGACCTGATGAAGGATGCTCTTCGCCACGCCCAAAGACGCGAGCTTCACAACACAAGAGAGGCTAAAAATCAATACTTAAAAGCATCTTCTTTCCAGATTGTACACATTTAAAGTCGAACTCATTCTTTAAAAGGTAGTGTGCAGAAGTAATAAGCTACTGTCAATGTGGTAACGTGTGTGTGATCCATTACCGTTCCGTTGCTGTTCTCCAGATCAGCACCTCCAAACTCAAACTCCAGGATTAAAAAGAACTGATCCTCTTTAAAGAAATCTGTGCAGGGGAGCATCAAGAAATCCAATTAAACCGTGTTAAATGGGGTTTAAATTACTGCATAAGTAAAAAAAAAAACTAATTTCAATGTGTTATCTGACCTGGTCTGTCGTTTTCAGAGCCTTTCTTACGGTCAAATTTGTCCCAAGCGCTGAGGAACTCTGGGGGATAGCGTCCGCGAACACAGTGGAGACTACGATGAGAACAACACGTCAAGTCACAACAACAACACTCGACAAACACACGCACGAAAAAAAGACTAAAGGACCAGACGTGGTGCTGCTTACTCATTGAGTCCAATAAAGCTGTGAGTCTGGTTTTGTTGCTTCACTTTCAGGCTGCTCAGCTCCCTGACAGGAAACAAAACACACATTGTTCAGGCATCATTCAGATTATAATTTTTTTTATTATAACTTCCATCATGCACACATCTCAGTGAATGAAGCAGCGTTAGTTTGTCGCTTACTTTGAGATAATAATCTCATGAAGAATCTCTCCAAATGTCTTCTGGTCCTCTCCGTTCACCTTCTCGCTGCCCTCTAGTGGAATTATCTGTCAATACACGAGCCGATTTTAAGTCCACACATCCTCTGTATGAACAGTACATTTAAACTGTTGTTTCTTAACATTTAAGAACCATCGATGATGTCATAAATAACACAAAGACATACTTTGAGAGCCACGGTGTCTCCTGAGGCGTTGGTGGTGGAGAAGACCTCGCCAAAGGTCCCCTCGCCAATCTTAACGCATCGCTTCATGCGGTGAGGGAGAATGCACTCCTCCCAGGCCAGAGGCTGCTTCTGCCCACACTCGGCATAAACCTTCTCTGCATCCGACAGGTCTGCGTCCTCAGACACCTGCGACAAAGAGAGAGAGAGAGGCGATAAAGACACAAGTCACACAGTCAAACAAACATTTTTCTGACGACTCCTTCGAAGTTTTACCAAAGAATCTTGGTTGAGCTGACACTGGAGGTGTTTGGGCAGCAGAGATCGTAAAGGTGTGGCAAAAAGATCCTGGCTGATGTCCGTCAGAGCCGTCCTTCCAGGAGTGCATGGATGATGGTGTCTACTACTCGGAGTGAGGAGCACTAATGAGAGGGAAGGACAAGAAAAGAAAACTTTAAGAAAAAAGGTAAAAGGAGGTTGGATCTGGAGTTAAATTAGATGAATATGACGGTAATCGTGCCTCTGCGGTGGACAGAGAGGGCAGCCTTGAGGCGCCTCCAGGTGTGCGTGTTGGGAGTGAAGTCGGCCAGCAGAGATGAGATGTTGAGCGTGCTCGCGCTCACTGGGGTGGACAAATTCACCAATCCTCCAAACTCCTAAACACAGAGCACATTATAGATCAATTACAAATATATTTTCATTAAAAAAAAACTCTACAAAAGGTATATTATAACACATATATACACATACATACACACACACACATATGTATATATACACACACATACTGTATCTTCATATATATATATAGGCGTATATATACACACATATACATACATATACAGAAATATAAAGAGACTCAAACACCTGCTTTGTGCCAATGACTTTGCCTTTGCTCCATCTGTCACTCAGTCATCAGACATAATATTTCAGCAGTCCTCACCTTTGGCTGTCTGTGTTTGGTGGTGATGAACTCATTGATGCTGCAGTCCACCGTCATCCCCTCGCCGGCCCGTAACCACGCGCTGGTGTTGCTCTTGTTTTTCCAGCGGTTCACGCTCAGGCCGCTCACACACGCCTTCCTCGTGGTCCCGGGTCGGTCAGCGGACGTGCTCCTCCTCTTTTTTTCTTTAGGAACCAGTGACATTTTCTTCCTCTTTGGCAGAACGTCACAGGAGCTCTTTACAGCTTCTTCATTTGAGGAAACGCTGTCTTCAGAACAAGTCAAGGTCCTCTTTTTCCTGTTTACTCTGAGAGAAGTGTCTTCATGAGAGACACTCATGTCACTCTCAGGCTGGAGGTTATGTTTTAACGCTTGCCCTTTGTCCTCTTTTGAATGTGGTAAAGATATTCTCTTTATCGCAACAGAGAGTTTGCGAGAAAGACATCTCTCTTTGTGCATTGCTGTGAGCATTGCTGTCTTTTCCTCTGTTGCCGGATTAAAGGACCGTGTCTGAGCGACTGGACCATAACCGTTTACTGAGACAGACAAACTCGATCCCTCTGTGGTTTCTCCTAAACACGTGAGATCATCTGGATCGTTGGTGTTACCAGAGCCGTGGTTTTCAGCACTTATGGAGTCGTTTGTGCCAGAATTAACAGTTATGTGAGTGCACGACAAATCTGTTTTTTTCTGCTCTGTGGAGCCTTGACGCTGCCGAACACTCGGTTGTGACAAATCCAACCTTTTGAGCTGAATGGTGCATTTCTTCACAGGACATTTGTCATTTACAGTGACAGCCTCGTCCTCTGTAAACAGTGTTTCCACACTCTTGGATGATAAGTGTGTGCCCATAATAAAGTCGATGCTGCTGTCTGTGGGGTGGGCAGATTCATCGGCTAAACTCTTACAGTCAACAGTCCCTGAAGCTGCGTGTTCAAGAGAATCACAGCTAATTAGTGACTGTGAACAACTTCTGGTTTCATTACGTGACTTCGATAAATTAAGACTAAACGATGCACTGCTGTCCACAGACTCTGGCTGTTCGTGTGTTTGCTGGCTGTGATCCAAGCTTGAAAGTCCCAAACAGGACGAGTAGGTTGTCTGACAGCTAAGCTGAGTCACGGTGACGTTTTCTAATCTCTGCAGCCGCACTGTGCAGGGACTGGTCAAGCATCTCTCCTTCAGAGCCTCGATCAGCCACTCTAACCCTCCTGCTGCTGCTGACACATAGTCACTGCTGCTTTCGCTGTCAACAGAGAGCAGATTCAAGCTTAATTCCGTCCCTCTAGACTTGGTCTTTGATTCGTCAGTGCGACTGTCCGCCTCCTCGCTACAGCTGCGTCTCTTGTTTGTGCTCTTGTACTCCACAAATAAATCGCCCGATTGCTCACAAAGATTTGACTGCAGTTTCCCATCAATGTGGAGTCCAGTGGGCGGTGCAGAGGGAGGTGGTGAGATGAGAGGCTGCCCGGGTGATTTAAAGACGTCTTGAAACGGGCTCAGGACACCTGCACGGCCTGCTGACGTGGACGGAGCGCCGGTAGACCTCTCATTGATGGAGAAGGGTTTAAGGCGTGGACGTGTGCTGAAGGCAGCTGCTGAGGGAGTAGAGCAAAAAAGGGGGTTCCTGGAGTACGGTCCGAGGCTGTGATCTGCCGATTCATTGAGGGATAGTTCTCGCAGGGGGTTGGCGAAGCTCAAAGTCCCGACAGCATTTATAGAATTCTCTGCACTGGACACTAAAAATGTTGGATGAAGGACCTTCTTCCTCATGGTGGGCCGCACAGTGTGATGGGAATGAAGAGGTTCAGAAATAAAGTCATCAGAGGAGTCGAGGATGCTGACTATTGCTTTGGGGAGTTTGGGTTTGGCAGGTGCCCGACGTGTGCGGCAGGTTATAAATCGTCCCACAGAACGCTGAACACTGAGTGAAGAAAAGAAAAACAAAGGGTTGGAAATGGTCAAAGCCATCACAGGACATTTTGGCTTATTAAAATGTATGACAATAAGTGAGTTACTATGTGCTGCGGACTTACTCAGAGTCGCTTTCCTTTTTGATTGTATCTTTGTGAGATTTAGCAACAGACGTCAAGTCTCCCTCACTCTCGCTGGTCACTGGAACCCGCCGTCCCTTCCTTTTCATCACAACTCTTGGATTAGACGCAAGCTGTTTTTTCCTACTAACACGTAGAAACAAAGAAATAATTTCAGAAATGCATAAATTGGCAAAAAAAAAACTTTTATTTCTGCAAACGAACGAGGTAAGCAAGTAAGTGCACACTGAAAAGTACAAATGTGAAAATATCAGGTCAAACTAAGCACAATTCAAATATATTGTACAAGGGAACTGTATCACAATATATACATCAACCCACTGTATTGGAAATTGATCTACTGTCAAAAATATTACTTTTTGTTTTTCACAAACTTTGCTGTACACAGACCTGGTTGTCTTGCTTTGTGGAACGACTGGAGGAAGGGAGCAGCTGATGTTCTCCTCATCACTGGTGTTCTCCTTCACACGTAATGCAGCTTTTCTCCTGACAGGACGGACTGCCTTACTATTGCAAACGCTAGTCCCCTTCAATCTTATAATAAAAAAAAAGATTAAACCCAACATGAGTGGGTTAAAATCATCCTGAGCTGAAGAAACTAGCTTTGCCAGCTACTATGCAATTTACTATCTGACAGGTTTAGGAGTTTTAATTATTTAACGACATGTAAACCAACAATAATTGAATACTTTGTGACAAAACCACTATTGCCTGGTGCACGTTTCTTTACAGACCTTGTTGTTCTGCTCTGCTGAGGATGAGGAAGAGAGGAATTGACGTCATCTTCCTCACAACTGTTCTCCTCCGTCAGACACCGCTTGGCCTTTTTTTTGGCGGGACGTGTCCCATTACCGTGAGCAACACTCGTCCTTTTCTCTCTATGAAATTAAAAAAAGATGAAGAAACTATGAGCAGAAAACATGATGAGCAAAAATGAGCATGTGAAGGTTAGAGGAAAGTGATTGTTTGGTGATTTAGAGGGTAAATTAGGTTTAACTGACTTCACTGACTCTAAATTAATCGCCAACTATTTTGATAATCGATAATCGGTTTGAAGCTTTTTTCATTATTAACACAAGATTTCTGATTGTATTAGCGTCTTAAATGGGAATATTTTCTTGGTTTCTTTGCTCCACATAACAAAGAAATCATTACAACTGAATCATTTTGGTTTGTGAACAAAACAAGACTTTCGAGAACATCATCATCACCAGCTTTGACAAACACTGATCAACGTTTTTTAACATTTTATGAACCAAACGATTAATCGATTACGAAAATAATCGTTAGTTGCAGCTCTACTCTACACTAGTTATACGTTTAATAAGGATGCATTTAGTCAAATTAATGCAGGCTGCATCGCCCAAGGCCCTCTTCACTGTGTTCAGAGCTCCATGGGACATGACACAGATGTAAACACAGGGAGAATGTGGGCAAATAATACAGTATCAACATAATCCAACACTGGCACATCTATCTAAACATAAAGCAGACAAGATATAACATAATCTGGCAACAGATGTTCCTCTTTTGGAGGATGTTATATTAGGTTTCTTTTCAAACTGTTTGAGTAAATAAAACGTAATTATAGACACAAAAATAGACACTTTTGTTGTAACCGTTTTGTTGTTAACTTTCAAAGCCATGAGATAATCAAGAAAGAAACTTATCGGGACATTTAAAACAAGGTGACAGGACATTAACAGGAGTAATCGGTCGATACGTACCTTCTCCTAGCAGGCTTTGACGGTTCAAACAAGGAGAGATCTCCGTCTGTAGAGACGCTGCTGTCGAAGACCTGCTTGCGGTTCTCCGGTGAAATCCAGGCGGACAGCTTTCGCCTCTGTTTACCGTATGTCTTCAGATATAACGACTTTGCTGGCTTCATGATGACTCGAGTCGCCGTTAAGACGAATGCTAGCTAACGTGCGCTAGCAATGCTCAAGTTAACAGCTAGCACAAATATACGAGCGCTTTTAAAACTAATTCACAAACGAAACTCACTGTAACTCTAACAAAGTAGCGGTTTTGTAATAATACATTTCCATGATTGTTATCGTTTTGCATTACATTTGTGTCTCCTTCATTATTATCCAGTGTGAATCCGCCAGGAAACCGCTTCTTGTTCAAACCACTGAACGCACCGATGATTGGTCCACAACCCGGTAGTTGGTTACGAGGTCACAGCGCCGCCTAGTGGACTGGAGGAATGTGGGGCGGAAACGTTTGACTCCGCGCGAGCGCCATCTGGTGGCGGAGATCAGGCAGCACATTCTCAAACGTCAATGCAGCACCATATAATACATATAGATTACAATATAAGTGTATAATTTATGTAGATAATATAACTACATAATGTATATAGATGATAAATAATTTCATTTTAAATTAGAAGCATTTATTGACATTTAATACAAACATATATTAACACTAATATTCTCAATGGTAACCCAGACTTTTTTTTTAAATACTATAACAAAGCAGGTTTTAGTTATTTATTCGTGGCTCATTAGCATTTATCTTCAAACTTATTATCAATGTATGAACAAGCTGCTGTGTGGACATCTGTGACCGCGTGATGATCTCTTCATTTATAAATTCATTATATTTAGTTTGATTCATGTTTGTGTTACCACATATACAAACAATGGAGGAGTTGCTATAGACGACTCTTTGACTCCCTTTCCATGTCTGTATGTATAATCATGTTATTTCACATATAGGTAACACTTGTAAACATCAGTACAGATGTGGGTCAGAGGAAATAAAGTAGTACAAGTACAATTCAGAAACAAAAATGGAAAAGGTAAACCTGCATTATGACCTAAAAAAAAAATGGTTTCCCATATTTCTCTTTCATCGCTCCTTTCTCCTTCTTGTGTGGGTGTGTTCATCTGTGACCTAATTCATTTTTTTTTTAGCCGGGAGCATTAACAGTCACTGACATGAACACACACACACACACACACACACACACACAGATATACTTTAGTTATCAGACTTGTCTTTGTGTCGTCAAAATAAAGGCCTCATCATGTTTATAAGATGACTACATGTAAATAAAAACCAGAGTTAACCAGGATTAATGTAGGAAACAAAGCGACGGCCTGTTGTGACGTCTCCAAAGTGACCAGAGGGGATTATAAAGATGGGAAGTCTTCTTAAAGTGGGTCAATGGACAAAAGACAAGACAAAGCACAGCCCATTAGCCCATATCTACACCCATCTGCTGCAACCATTTACCTGTTTTGGCTTAGATTTATGAACTCAATCCTCCCGAAATGTGCCAATATTTATTCTTCATGTGCCTTTAATGCCTTTAATGTGGCCAGCAGTGAGCTGCTTTTTGGATAATTTATTGTATCTCACCTCAGAACATCACTGAATGCATGACTTGTGTTGTGCAGGAGATAGAACACCTGCTCCCAATCTAATTATCAAGCACCTTTCTACTTATTTCCTGGTTCTCCTCTGGCTTTAAATGTTTCCTGTGAACGTATCCTTTGAGACAATCCATTATTTCTGGGTGACAAGGTAATAAAATGGAAAAAGAATAAAACAACTCTCGCCTTTGCAGCAAGAAGACCCGTGTTTCTGGGTTCAAACCCTTCGGAACAAGGGCCTTTCTGCAAGGCATGTTCTCCCTGTGTGTGGGGGGGTTTTCTCCGGGTTCTCCGGCTTCTTCCCACAGTCAAAAATATGCAATATGGGGATAAGGTGAATTGGTCACTCTATATTGACTGTATAGGTGTGAGCAAATGGTTGTTTGTCTCTATATGTGACCCTGGGATGGACTGGCGAACTGTCCAGGGTGTCCAGGCACAGTGACCCTCCAGTAGAGGATACAGTGGTAGATGATGGATGGATGGGAGGCTACACTCGAGCCCGTAGTGACTTTTCCCTCTCAACCTACATTACAACTTCTGTAAAAACGAGAGACGCGTTATTAAAAATGTATTTGAACTCTGTTTTATTAATCATCTTTGGTATGGTGACGACGAGCACACGGACATGGAAACATCTGCAGCTGATGGATGCTCTCTGTGGGTTACAAGCCACTTCATCAGACTGCACGTGTACTTTTTTTTTGATCTGCAAACACAACTGGAACACTTTGTCATGTCAGACCTGCGTAGTTATTATAACACAGACGCGTCATCACTGGGGAATGCAGGTGTGCAGGTTTTCAGTGATATCTCTGGAAATAACACTAAATTGCAATCATTTATATGGGAATTTGACATATGGCAAGAATGTGGCTTTCATCTGACCCAGAAAAACATGGATGTGAGCCTAAAGTGGCCAATATGTGAAATGTCAAAAAAAAAAAAAAAAATTTGGCCATAATGCAGTGCTCATAAATAATACACCATTTTAAATGTAGCACAATAGCAGACGTGGCGACGCAAATCTGCCCATTGCTGTTTACTGTTGCCGAGAATCTGGACAGAGGTTAAAGGGAGGGATGTGATGTTTCCTGTCACTTAAACATATACAGTGATTAATTTGGCTTCTTCCTGTGTTCCATTTATTCAGTCCACACTTTCCAATTCTTCATCCAGGTTGCTTGAATTGACTCTAAAGTTTCCTGAGAATCCTGGCTTGCTTTAAAGGGTTCATCTTAGTTACTGTTGTCCTTTCTTTGAAGTCCCTGTTGTTTCCCAGAATGCCATCCTCACCCTCTTTGGCCGCTGCCTCCAGTTGTACCCTTGTGTAAAGTGTGGTGTCTGTTTTTGATTCTACTCACAATCACATCATTTATTCTCATGAATTCACCCACCTTCTTCTCTTTCACTTCCTCTTCATAAATATATAGAAATTAAACTGCTACACAGGCTCAATCTAACAAAACAAACAAACAGAACAAAAGTGCAAAAATACCTCCATAACACTTCATTTTTTCCAAATCTGATCCAGATTACGGATTTAAAGGTCCCATTTAACACGTTTATATGCATATTATCTCAGCAATATTTGAACAGATCAGGATGAATGTTGTTAAACTTATGTAAAATGGTAATATCTATAAGCAGGTAAAGATCTACGCGGATCGAGAAAGTCCTCTGGATCCAGTGAGTCAAAATGTTTAAATTCCAGGTGTAAAGTGCAGCTGACAAAGTGTTTAAAGGTGCCATATGTAAGAATGTGGCCAAAAACGCTTACTACACTCAAATTCAAAATAACGAGGTCTTTTAGGTTTCGTTTTTTTTGACGTAACTGGCAACCCGTGGTCGCTCGGCAGCTGAGACTCTACTGACTGCAATGATTGGTAGACGGCGGTAGGTGGCGCCACATGCCAAAACATGATTTCAAAACATAAACATGATTTGCAGTCTGCAAATTATATTTTTTTAATGCAAATATTTTAGCTGTACTGTTGTAGTTGGTGAGTTCAGTTTGTTATATGAACATTTTTCCTGAGTCTCTGTGATATATTAGGAGGATTTTATGACCAGTTGCTTTAGATTTATTACAGAATGCACCTTTCCAAGTCTTGGTTCTTGTCACAGTGATGTAAACACACACAACCAACAGCTCACAATGACATGATTCTTATTGACTCGTCGGCTTGAGGCGCCTTAACACTACCAATACAGTCATCACACAGGTCATCACAGAGCAGGATGACAGGTTGTGTATCTGCAGATTTCACCTCACAACAACAACAACAACAACCACCGCTTGTGTTCTTGCAGGTCGTCGCAGTTAAAAGCCTCTGCCTTCTCACACGGTCATGGACTCTTTCACAGGAACAACCTTTACAAATTATTCATGTTTGTTTCTCTCAGCACACATTGAGGAGGGGGGGGAGCAGAGTGCACAGCTGATGGGTGCTAAAGTGAGTTACTTACATAATCCCATTTCTAGAGATGCAGGAAAACCCTGGCCTCTAATAACCATGTGTGACGGGGGGGGAAAGAGAGTGAAGCACAGCTAAAGTGTTTGGCCTCAAATGGCCAAGCTGCTGCAACTCCCTCCCACTGGTGGTGGAATTAAAAGTTGAGTGTTTTTGTAAAGTAAATTGGTGGAATAATATCCACCAATTTACTGAAAGTGTAAAAACCCACTTTGAGTTTGAGTGTCTGAGCAGACTGAAGCTATAGATCCATTTTTTCATTATATTCCTGGGGCCTTTTGTTAAATGGCTAAACTCAATTTTCCGTGTGTCCCCACTGGCAGTCATGTTTTCATGAGCAAGCCTCCATTTATCAGTCTGGTGGTCCTGGTGCAGGTGGATTGCTCGGGGGTGTCGACCTGTGTCATACCTCATATGTCTGTATTAGTGCAGGGCACTAACACGCTAACGGCGGTTAGCGACGTCAACGTATGCCGTGTCCATGACGACTGACTGGAAAAAGACGCGTGTGGAGTCATGTTTACGTACCGCGGCACCAGTCCAGGCACCGTTTACCAGTTAGCTATGTTAGCTCCTTTAGTGCCATTAGCAGCGATACAAATAGCTAGCGTACCTGTGTACTGCATATGTGTGCCTCTGTTTTTAAAGTTTAGCTACTTTAGAGACTCACTTCAACAATCGGTAGTCACGTACCTGGACGTCGTTTTGACACGGCGTGCATTAACGTGCGTTAGCGCTAACGCGTTAACCGCCAGTTAACACACAGCATGCCATGTTTCCATGACGACTGACCGGAAAAAGACGCGCGTGAAGTCATTTGCACCAGAGTCCAGGCACCGTTTACCAGTTAGCTGCGTTAGCTCCTTTAGCGCCGTTAGCGCAGTCTGTTTATTAAACGAAAAGAGCAGCGCTACAAATAGCCAGCGTACCTGTGTACTGTGTATGTGTGCCTGTTTTTAAAGTTTAGCGTCACTTTAGATATATTATTTTAACAATCGGGGGGTCACGCAAACATGACGTCACATGTCTTTTTAACACGTTAGCGTTAACACACGTTAGCGTATGCCACGTTTCCATGGCGAGTGACCGGAAAAAGACGCAAGTCCAGGCACCGTTTACCAGTTAGCTCTGTTAGCTGCGTTAGCGCCGTCTGTTTATTAAACGAAAAGAGCAGCGCTACAAATAGCCAGCGTACATGTGCCTCTGTTTTTAAAGTTTAGCGTTACTTTAGAGACTCATTTTAGCAATCGGGGGTCACGTAAACATGATGTCACGCGAGTCTTTTCCCGGTCTGTTGTCATGGAAACGCGCCATGTGCTAACTTTGACGCCGTTAACCGCCGTGTCCAGCACTTGTCTGTATACCGTCTTTGCTTATCTGACCTGTTCCTGGCCTGAAACCTCATCATCCTCTTTATTGTGTCCCTTGCACGGGTATCTGTGTGAGTCTGTCTGCGTCGTTGCTCTCCTCGGTGTCCTTCACCTGCTCCGCGGCTGTCATTCTGTGATAGCACACCGTCACCGTGGTGTTCCCGCTGTCCTCGCTCCCCCTGGTCTTCGAGGAGCAGGAGACGCCCAGCGTTAAGTTGGGCGGGCGATCGTGCCCGAGGTCGACGCTCGCCTTGTTGTTCACGATCGCCGTCTCCACCGCCGAGGTCCAGCAGCCTCGCTCGGGGCAGCGCAGGAGGCGCAGGAAGGCGTCTCTGAAATCAGCGTTGAACGCATAAATGACCGGGTTGAGGGACGAATTGCTCCAGCCGATCCACACAAACACATCAAATGTTTTTTCAGTGACACAGTAGGGGCCCCGCTGGGACCCCGGCGCCCCTGGTCCAGGACAGAACGGCAGTGCGCAGTTGAGGATGAAGAACGGCAGCCAGCAGCAGACAAAAACACCCATGATGATGCTCAAAGTTTTCAGGACTTTTGTCTCTTTTCTGATGGAGACTCTGAGCTCGCGTGTGTGTGAGTCACTTGTGCGCTCTTGAAGGCTGATATGAGACTGGATTTCAGTGCACACGTGCGGACAAAGGTCACGCGCATTGGAGCGGCAATTCTGAGCGTGCTCCGCCGCGCGCTCCAAGGAGGAGATCATCCGGATCTGCATCTGCGCTATCCGGTAGATGCGGGTGTAGGTGACGATCATGATCGCGACGGGGATGTAGAAGCTGATGAGGGAGGACGAGATCGCGTAAGTGCGGCTCAGGCTGGAGTCACAACTTCCGTCCACACCCTCTTCCTCCTCTGTCCGGTCATGGATCTCCGCCCTGTGCCAGTTCAGCTGCACGGGCACGAACGAGATGACCACGGACACAGTCCACGTCACGCCGATCATAACGCAGGCCACCCTCTTGTTCATCCTCCTCTCGTAGCGGAAGGGGCTGGAGATGGCCCAGTATCTGTCCACGCTGATTACGCACAGGTTGAGGATGGAGGCTGTGGAGCACATGATGTCGCAGGACAGCCACGTCTTACAGAACCCGCCGAACGGCCAGAAGCCGACCACCTCGGACACAGCCTTCCACGGCATCACCAGCACGGCCACGAGCAGGTCCGACAGAGCCAGGGACACGATGAAGATGTTGGTCACTTTTGCGCGCAGGTGCCGGTACCGATACACGGCAGCGCACACTGTGAAGTTGCCTAAAAGCGTCCAAATGATCAACAGCGCCAGGACGCAGCCCGTCAAAGCTCGGTGGGCTGAGAAATCCTCCCGACGCCCACCTCCATCTCCCACCAGTGCCACGCTGCTCGTGTTATTCATCGCCTCCTCCTGCGCTCGGCCATTCAAAATGAAAGGAGCGCAATCGAGTCAGTGAGCCACAGAGCCTGCTGTCGCTGACAAATCTGTGCTGCTGCTGCTGCTCCAAGTGTAGAGCAGATTTACTGATGCACCAGCAGCTGACCACAGATGCTCTGACCACAGAGCGCAGAGGCGCGCATGCAGGACGCACGGAGAAGTTGGTCACACATGTTTAAAAACACTGCTGTGCACGTCCCTTATTCACTTATTTTCCCCCACTCTGAATGGGAATAAGCATAACGAGGTGGGAAAGAGTTGTATAGCACCATAGAACAATCCTTTTATTGTCCGTTTCTGCACACAATAGGCACCAAGACATCACCAAGACGCGAGAATATGCGTAAAAGAGGAACCAAACATACACCAACATGACTACAACACAAACACAGTCAAATAAAAATGTACAGTCATACATGTTCTTTTAAATGTCCAGTGTCCTCGATAATTATAGTCAGACATTATTACAGTTCTTTACATTTTACCCGTAAAAAGAGAAATAAAACTAATATATAAGTGGGGGAAAACCTTTAGGATAATAGAAGTTTGGGAACACACTAAAGCAGGGGTTCTCAAAGTTTTGATACCTGAGGGCCAATTTAGGAACCCAACATTGGACTGAGGGCCGCCAAAGGAAAAAATCAGAAAAAACCCCAGAAAGAAATCCCATTTGTAATAATTTTAATGACCAGATTGCAGTTCTACAGTTTAGCGTTAAGTAATATAAGTGCTAATATAAAGTAATTTAAGCGTTGATATAATAACGCTTTTTTTTTTTTTTCATAATTCCATGGTGGGATGATGATTTCTTATGTTTATTTCTTGAGGATATGCCACAGGTCTTTTTCACAGGTGTTTATGTGTGTGCACATGCAAATCATTCCTGTTTGACGAGATGAAGTGTTTGCTGGGTAAACAGCTCCGATACTGGCTTAAATATTTTAGTGGTCTTCCCTCAGTCATGCGGCCACTGTTTATTTAGGCTGTTTGAACTTGCAAATGTGGTGGCTCCAATTAAAATTTCACAACCGTACGCATGAATACATTATGGCACCGTTTTAGTCTCATTTTCCTTCTCGTCGTCATGCTCGTCAGTGGCTCCAAGCAGGCACGTGTCCAGCACAGCCTTTATCACAGTGAACGGGTCACAGTTGGAAGCAGGACGCCTGTCCTCAAAGTAACCGCAGCCGTTGCGAAAAACATGGGCAGGGATCCGCACGCTGACGTCGCGACGGCCTACGGCAGAAGTGAATTTGTTGAATTCTGAATTCAACTTCTGACCGGTGAGGCGTCGGATGTTGTCAGCGCCGCCTTGTGGATCGTAGACACACAGGTGCTGAGGATGACGCCTGCTCAGTCGCCCGATTGCCTCCTCGAAGTACCTGAACAGATTTAAAGCTCACATAGAGTGGTCCTGTTGCACATATGTGTGAGTTATAGAGGTCTACTTAGATACATTAACTTGTTTTTATGCTCAAAAACCTCCTAGTTGCTGTAAACGAGCCGATAGAAATCTCTCCTTACTGACGCTCTCATCAGCCGCGGTGTTTCAGACATAAATCTCACACCCAGAAGACAGAACTGTGTTTTGATTTGCCAGCCAGCGTAGAGCCTTCCCAACTGTCTTGTGATTGGCCAATACCCAGAAGTGACATAATCAGAACACCAGCTCTCAGAAGCCATTTTTGGCCACATTTAAGTCTTTATAACTGATCTACAGTTGATGACAACTCTACACCAGGTACGAGGGAGTACCTGGTAGTTTAGTTAGGAGTTTAGTTACATATGTTTATTTTATGTCACCCCATTATGGAGACTTCCCCAAGTTCCCATAAAACAAATTAAAAGACAAAATTTAGGTTCAAAGGATAAAAATTAATGATGAGAATGCAAAGTGCAACAAACATAGCTTTTATGACCACAACCCTGACTGAGTTTCTGTTCTGGCTGCTGGAGAAACACGGCCATGCAAGATGGCGGCCTCCATAAACCAAGGCCATCGTCTTAAGTGCATACACTACAAAACAGTTATTCAAAGCTATTGTTCACTCATAAACACACACGTGACAAAAAGCCCTCGTAAATGTTAGACGCTGCACCTGCGCGGTTAGGTTTGTGACTTACCGAAGTCCCCCGTCGCTCCTCATCTCCTTCGTGCTGAAGTTGAGGTGACAGCCTGACGTCAAGCTGCTTTCGTCGACGGGTTTAACATCCAAGGAGGCGACCACGTCGAAGTCTTCGCACACGCGGTGCAGAACGTAGCGGGCCATCCACAGATGGTCGCCCAACTCAGTGCCTTCACAGGGGCCCACCTGGAACTCCCACTGATCACAACGCAACAGAAATAACAGTCATCACATGGACCAAATAATACATGCTTCATTCTGGGTTTGTGCAGAATCAACCAACAATGAGGCCTTGAGGTTAGGTTTATTTATTGATTTGCTTGTGCTGGCCTTTATTTGGACCCTTAAAGTGTAATTACAGGCAGGAAAAGGTACATTTAGGCCTTTAACGACTGCACACTCAGTGTTTACTTTGTACACATTGCCAAAACTAACAATCGAATACAAAGGTCCTTCTACAGTGTTGGTGGCTTGTGTCTCTCTCTGGCTTGCGACCTGCACCTCTAAGAGAACCAAGATTTGTAGTTACAGAAATCAAAGAAGTTATGGACCAGTGAATAATGAACAATAATAATAATTTAAAAAAATACATACCTGGGAGTTTAATGACTCTGAATTGGTGCCTCCGATCTTTACACCTGCATACAGACAGGCTCTGTAGTGACACATACAGATGTCTCTACCATGCACTTTGTCACTGCCCACAGCACAACTGACTGAGAGGAAAAGCAGCAACAACAGAGTTTCAATTAAAAGTCACGATAATGATTTGAACTGTCGTACTGGATTTAAAATGCAACTTTCACCTCCTCTAAACTTCCAGCCCTGCGCTGGCCAACCATACGGCTTTCCATCCAAACCAAACAGCATGTACTCCTGCTCCATCCCAAACCAGGGCTCAAACTCTTTCACTTCCTCCGTCACTTTAACACACTGTGAACGCTGACTAGATCCTGGCGTTAGAAGAGAAAAAAAATGTCATCAGGAGCTGTTCATATCTTAACTTTGTGACTTAGTGATTTATTACCCATTGGAACGCCTTCATCCGTGAGAACTTCACACAGCACCAGTTTGTTCGGGTCAAGAGTGAAAGGATCTCGGAACATTCTGACCGGGACCAAAGTTACTTCATTTAAAGCCTCTGAGACCGTGTACCACTCAGGTATATCTGTAAGAAAACAGAAAACAAGAAAGAAAATGTGCAAAACAATGTAAAGCATGAACCTCTCAAGTCCATTCTTCTTCTACTGCACCTCTGATTCCTGCTGGCTCCTTTTGCAGAGTCCTGGTTTTACTCAGTAGATGTTCCTTGTCTTCAGGAATCCAAACATACGTGACCTGGCACGCTGCACCGATGCTCAGAGACAGATAGTGCTTTCTGGTCGTCTTGTGAATGCTGGGGGTTTCTGGAAGGACAGACATGACGATTTCTCTTTGGTTGCACAGAGCAGTGCTGCTTACCTGTGATGTGACGAGATGTGACGAGTCTTCAAAGCGTGTGTGGAGTAATGAAGGGGGCGTTTCCCCAATGAAGTGTCTTAGATACACACACGTATGTTTACGTTATAATATAAGTTTGTGTCCACATAAATTGTGTCTAGGTACACAATGCCCAATAATTAAGTTTTTTCCGGAAGCTGAAGGCTCTACCTGAAGCATTGCCTTCTGCATAGGTTAAGCACTAAATGCAAATGTTGTCCTTTGATGTGATGAAGGTCAAATGGCCAAACAAGGGCATAAGGTGATGTGTAGGAGGAGGAGCAGGTAGCCTTTAAAAAGTGGCATCTTGCTCAAGGAGAGTTGGAGCTTTTTGGGAATCTGGCTGAAGCTCTCCCAAGTGAACCGCATCTCTTTGTTTGGTGAAAAGTCCTGTGTCACGGCGTCTCATTCTGCATCACCATCCCATCACCACCATTAGATTTAAACATAATAAACATAAACATAATTTCTGATGGTAATGATTTTAAAACCTGCTCAACAACCTCCTTATCTTAATATCGCCGTAGGGCTTCACTTAATTTATGTTGATATGACGGGTGGGAAGAAGACGACACAGTCTTCACACCAAACTTTGATCAGTTTGTTTCGGAAAAATCTCTGGGTAAATGTAGGAAAACGATCAAATTACATTTGAAAAAAGAAACATTAAATTGTTGAAGAATACAATACAGGTGCATGTCAATAAATTAGATTTATTTCAGTAAATAAAGAAGGCCAACAGTCGGCATGTGTGTACTGAATTTACATAAAAGAGGGTTTCACTATTTGAGTTGAATTACTGAAATAAATTCCACAATATTCTAATTTATTGCGATGCGCCTGTATACCAAATACCAAAAGAAACAAATTCAGAGTTAAAAGTTCAGTAATGCTCACAATGCGTTGTTTCTAATGCCGCAAAGAAAGGGAAAAACAAACATGTACACATTTACGATCCATTTATTTATTTATTGCATATCTGACCTACTCTAAACTTTAACGTCTTGTAGATGCAACTAAGCACAGCATGAATGCACAGTAACTCCATAGCTCTACAAACCTCATGACCTTTGACATTGATTCAGTTAAAATCCATAGAAAACACTTTAGATTAACTAGGTGCTTACTAACATGCATATAAGTAGCATACTCGCCCTTTATTGGTTAATATTAAGCATTTTCTATAACTTTTGATGAATAAAAGTGTGACTTTTAATGGAAAACACCCAAAAATTGTATAGGTGTACCCAAACTTTTGAACGTCAGTATATAAAGCCTTAAAACCTGCGTTAATCTCTTAATTCACATGATATATTGGACTTGCCCTGTGTTCCCATAAGTAAGATAAACCACACAAACACCTTCAAATGTAATCATTTACATTATGGGTCCTCACAACATGAGTAAAACACACGCACACACACACACACACATACATTTATGGGCACATATGGCTACCGTTACAGCATCAGCGAGGTAAAAAAAGTGTTTTGTGTAAATACAGATTTAGACGACAGAGTCGGAGGCAGAGTCCAAAAGCAGAGGGCGGCGGCGGGAGCTCATAATCAGATTATCTGCCACTATTTTTGTGGATTTGCTGATCTAGGACACACTGGAATTACATCCATTTGTTGAAATGAAAATTGCTTTTTTTTTTCATGTGGCATTTATTTATTTGCTCTCCTTGACTGTGAGTTAGTGGTAAAAATGGAATAATAATGTGTGCTTTTACATATTGGGTCAGTAAAATACTGTAAATAACGTCAAAATAATGCTGTTATTGCATACGAAAGTGTGCTACGATACTCCCTAAAGCTGCGTTCAGGCCCACAAGCCCCATCTCCTGTGCATATCCAGTCACACAGGTGAACACGCTGTGTTTCTTTGCCGCGCTCACGTCCACGCACATCTCTGCACACTGCTTTTGCAGCGCAGAGATTTCCTGGACGTATCTGTCTCTGGCGCTCTGCAGCCTCTCCTCCAGCTGTTTGGTGAGACGTTCTTCGTGTGCTTTGTGCTGCCCCATCTTCACCCTGACCACTTTGAGCTCGTGCTCCAGCGCCTCGGTCTTCCTCCTCTCCGCTCGCTGGTTTTCCGTTTGTTTGTCCAGCTCTCTCCGGTTCTTAACCCTTTCGTTCCGGAGCGTGTCTTCCATTTGCCCTTTTTCCTCCTCCTCTTTCCGTCTCTGCTGCTCCAAGGTCGCGGTGAGCTTTTCCAGCCGTTTCTGCAAAGCTTCCTCTTTCATCCGGTTTTCCACTCTGTCCTTCTGCATCTTCTCCGCCATCGCTCTTCTGTTTTTCTCCTCCTGCTTCGCTTGCTCCTCCAGGTTTTTCGTAATGGCGTCCAGCTTTTCCTGAAGAGCTTCCCTCTTCTTCTCCTCCTCTTCGTGGATCTCCATTATTCTCGTCATCTCCTGCATCTCTCTCTCCTCCATCTCCTTCCGGTTGTTTTCCCCAAGCTCTCGTCTGAAGGCCTTCTCTCGCTGTCTGACCAGCTTCTCCTCTTTCTGCCTTTCCAGCTCCTGCTTTTTCTTCAGCTGCTCGATCACCGTCTTGGTGTTTTTCAGAACAATCCCTAGCTCTCCTTCATACTGCTCTTTTATCTCAGCCTCCTGTTTCCTTCTCAGCAGCTCCTCCTTCTCGTTCTGCAGCCTCCTCTCCTCCTGCAGCTCCAGCGCCAGCTCTTCCTTCGCTTTTTGGAGAACCTTGGTGGTGTAGAAACCTCCGTCGTTATCCCGCATCATGGCGTCCACTACGGCGAGCAGCTCGTGCACCTGGGCCCTGTCCTTGGCGTTGGATGGGTGGTTGTTGAAGACGCAGTACCTGCCGCCGCATTCGTCCACCAGCTCGGCCAGATCCTGGCACCTGTCGATCAGACACTCCTTCACGGACGTTCCTTTCTCCAGAAGGTCGCCGTGGCTGAAAACCACGACTGCAAAATGCAGAGCTTTAGAGCCCATCGCCTGCTTGAACTGCCGCACTGCCTCCTTCTCCTCCTGCGTGAACCTCCCGATGTTAATAACAAGCAGGAACACATGAGGTCCAGGATACAGGAGGCTGACGCTTCTCCGGAGCTCCCTTTGCACATCCTGCACGGTCTGATGAGTGTCCAGGAGGCCTGGGGTGTCCACGAGGACCAGGTGTTGCCCGCGAACATCTCCGTTGGCCTTGCGACAGTGCTGCGTGACGGAGGAGCTGTCGACCATCGAGTCGAAGGCCTTGCGACCCAGGATGGAGTTGCCGGTGGAGCTTTTCCCGCTGCCGGTCTTCCCGAGCAAAACCAGTCTGAGCTCAGCGAAGGACGGAGGCGGCTTCTTGACTGAAGAGGCAGAAAAATCAGAAAGATTGTGTTGACACAACGGAATACGGTAAGACATTCTTCTGTGGATCGTAACAGACATTGGTTTCCAGAGAAAGAAAGATTTACCTGCAAAAGAGATGGCAGACAGTTGCTTGCTCATGAAAGGCATTTTGTCTCCGTTCATTCTTCTCCTTAAACTGATAAAAAATGACTGCAGCTCGTCTCTATTTAGATTCTACCGTGTTGGGGGGGGGGGCGTGTCCAACTCTGTGAAACATTAAATCCTCCCCCTCGAAACTCTTAACATCATCATCGCCAACTTTGTTGTCCCGGTCTTTGGAAATGTGGCCCAATAATCTGTCTGTGTCTAATCTTTAAATCCACGCTCTCAGTCTGAAGTCAAAGATTTGGAATGTATGCCTTTGTGAGAGGGGGCTTATCTGAGCAAGAGGAGGTCGGCACGATCAACGTCCAACAGACAAGTCATGAGATGGTTGATCTTAGAAGGAAGTTGATAAGTTGTTGATCAAGAACCGCCAGGAATCAATATCCATGTTTCTGCCAGTGTCACATGACTGGACAATAACGGTGACATGGATTGAGGAACCTCCCTGAGCAAAAAAACGACTTATTATGACTCCAGGCCAATGAGTACAGATAATCATGTACTGTATGTAATTCCACTAGATGGAGGCAAAGTTCAATTCAACTCGTATAACTGATGTGATTTGCGGCGCGCGACAAAGAAAAATGACCTGACAAACTTTGTTTTTACAGAATTTATCCGTCCTTAAAATACACTTTGTGTGAGCTGATATTGAACAATCTCCCTGCATCTTTCTTTTAAATGAACAAATCAAAATAATGCACAAAAGCAAAGACATAAATTAACAATTCATAAGCAAAAACATGATCAAGTGTTGTGAATAAAGCATGTAAATGGGGCATAAAAATGCCTTTTTTTCACTGAATACGTCACATTCACGACTCGCAATCATAACACACACATAAACAAATCCAGACTGGAAAAATCACATCCGCTATCACCGGGTTTTACTAATCTAAAGCTTGTGGGAAACACAGATGATGTGATTCACTATTTGGTTACAGCCTGTCAGCTCTCACTGACCTTTGACCTGTTTGATAGATGACCTTTAAGGTTGTTTTACAGGTATTCAGGTTATTCCACTGGTGCCTATCGTTGTATCTGTCACTGGAAAACAGCTTCTTTAAATGTAATGTAAATAATGGAATGCCTATAGCTGGATTTCTGGCTGTTGGCTCATGAATAATAGAAAAGTCCACGCATGTTCAAGGCGAGGCCCAGATTGTCTTACCGCTCCAGTGCTCACGACACATGGAAGCAGATCTGACTTTAACTAACCGAGAGGGTGAGTCTGTTTGTAAATGGATGTGTTTGTGTGCAGTGACCTTGTGTCAAAGCAAAAAAACAACAACATGTAACCTACACAAGCACACACACACACACACACACACACACACACACACACACACACACACACACACACAACACTGAGTGTTGAGTTTTTAAAGTAGAAATGAGGTAACTCTGGAGTAACACTGAGGTCCAGCAGGAATAAATGTTTCAGCGAAGGTCACAAAAAGGGGGAGAGGATCGGGACGTCAGGAGGCCTTGGCGATGATGAGGATGCTCATGAGGAAGACCATGATGAAGAAGATCCACATGAAGAAACGATCCATCACCTTGGCGACCTTCTTCCACTCGGCCACCTTGACGCACGTCGCTCTCTGCTCGCGGAAGCAGTTGGCGATGTACTGGATGTTCTTCACCACCTGAGGACAAACAAGGCAGAGGAACTTCATGAAAGGACTTCAATTAAGGGTCAATTCCAATTCCTTGCTTAACCCTCAATCTCAAAAATGCGCGCTCCCTCTAGTGCAAGTGCTATCCCGATTCTCAGATAAATTAAGTTGAGGGGCAAGTTTAAGGGCTGTATCGCCCTCAATATTGAGATCTTCCGAGACCACCCTTGGGAGCAAGGGCTACCCAGAATGCATTGCGTGTTTTGACATAACAAAGATGGCGCCGAAAGCAGCGAAACGAGTACGCTACAAATTAAGTATTTCCTTTGTTAATAGAGATATAAAAATGATGAAAACCATTGTATTATCTTAGTTTAGGCCCATATTATGGATTACTGACGTCATTGTTGCGTAACATTTATTTTTTTATTTTACGATCTTTTGTCAATAGCCGGTCGGTGCAGACAAGCGATCGTTTGCTATTCATTTACTTTTCAATAAGCTGTGGTGTGCGGTAACTGTCAGCTGAATATGTCCGTGGTTGTGGTATTTGTATGAGTATCATCTTATAACTAACTGACAACCTAATAACTTGACTGACAAACGGATCGTGATAAATAATCGTGACGTAAATGTGTTCTTCTTCTTCTTCTTTTTTGGAGTTGACAGACTTTCAGCTTTCGCGTTATTCTGCCCCCTACAGTCTGAAGACGTATCTGCATTTAAGGGGTGTCCCATTTCTAAGTGACAAAATAACCCTCAACACTTGGTTTTGAGGGCCAGTTAAGATTGAGGGTTAAACTTGAGGGTTAAGATAGGAATTGGAATTGGCCCTAACTGTAGAAGAAGAGCGATGAGAAACGTCTATACCTTTTCATGCTGGCGACAGGTGCAGCAGCAGGGACAGGCGGGGATCTGGTACTTCTCTGTCGGATAAAGCAGCTGCTCCTTCAGCACCTGATTGAGCTGCTGCAGGTTTTGTGGATGAGACGGGACCTGATGGTCCAGATCGTCCCGTCCGATGTGGTGGTAGTGCCTCCTCTCACCCCTCTCCAGTCTGGACGCGTGGTTGTTGTGGTTGTTGTAATGATGCTGATTCTTGTTCTTGGCAGAGCCGTTCACCTGACTCTTGTGATGCACGTTGTTGGGATGCACGCTGTGGCCGTTGCTGTACTTGTACTGGTCGTGCTGGTGGCTGCTTTCGTGGAAATTGTCCTCGTAGTAGCAGCCTCTGTCGCCCAGGGGTTCCTCGGGGTACAGCGGCGTCCGCTCGCTCTCCGGCGTGGTGCAGTTCTCGCCCACCTCGTAGACGAAGAAGATCTTGGACATGTAGTCGATGATGACCACCTTAGCCCAGTGAGGCACCGGCTTGGCCTCGGCGCCGCAGAAGTGAATGTTCATGATGAAGATGGTCAGAGAGGTGGAGGCTGTGATCATCGTCATGGTGGCGATGTAGTATTTTCCTTCGGGGGGGGGGGAGAACAGAGAGGGAAAAAGTCGTTACACTGTCCTGACTGATCATTGTGATCAATATCACCTCTGCTTTTCCCACTAAAAACATGTCAACATTAGATAACATTTGTACTGTATTGGCCTCATGTGACCCCCTAGCTGAGGGCACATATCACATGGGTGATAAGCCCTGAGCAGCTGCTCACTTCTGCTCTTAGAGATCTATTACATGTCTCTTTCCAATTCTTTCACCCTGTTTCCTGTCTCTATCAACCCTATCTATCACTGTCTCTATGCAAATAAAGGCAAAGTGCAGCAATGAATACAGTTACAAGAGCTTTTCTTGGTGGATTTTGCATGTTCCCCTTGTGTCTGGGTGGGTTTTGCCATGAACAATCACTATTTAAATCAACGCCATGACACAGGGAGTAGACATTATGAGCTTTTAGGCCAAGATTGAGATTATTTACAGGTAGAGTCACCAGGTAACCTGATGTTCACGCATTTGGGCCAAGGAAGAAACTGAATACCCAGAAAAAACCAACAACACAGACACAGGAAGAACATGCAAACTCCATATAGAAGGGTGCTGCCAACATCATGTATATCTGATTTCTTTATGCTTTTCCTGGTTAAAAAGGGGGCCCACGGTTGGTGTAGTGGTGTAGTGGGTTCCTGGGTTTGGGACAACTACGGAACAAAGGCCTTTCTGCAAGGAGTTTGCATGTTCTCCCCGTGTGTGGGTGGGTTTTCTCCGGGTTCTCCGGCTTCCTTCTACAGTCCAAAAACATGCGATATGGGGATTACGTGAATTGGTCACTCTAAATTGAGGTGTGAGAGTGAATGGTTGTTTGTCTCTATATGTGGCCCTGCGATGGACTGGAGAACCGCCTATCGCCCTATGTCAGCTGAGATAGGCACAACCCCCCCCCCCCGTGACCCTCTGGTGGAGGATAAAGCAGTAGATAATGGATGGTCAAAAAGGGCTTCAATAATTCAACAAATATCAAACCTATATACGGCATGCTTTCTGCAGGAGGCATGCTCTCAGCCACCAGCAGCTGGAACACAGTGAGCGCCAGCAGCACCGTGACCCCCAGGGACACCTTCTCCCCAGAGTCGGCCGGCAGGTAGAAACCCAGCGGGGCGAGGAACGAGATGAGGAAGCAGGGCAGGAGCAGGTTGAAGATGTAGAAGGAGGAGCGGCGCTTCAGGTGCAGCGTGTACGTGACTTCAGTGTACGGGTCGGCGCAGCAGCCGTACAGCATGCTGGTTCTCACTGCAGGCATGCCGTGGCACTCCCACTCCACGTTGTCCACAAAGTCGGACAAGTCTCCGCTGTCCATGGTCAGACTGAGGTCCACCTGTATGGACGACACACAGACAGTGACGGTTGAGGACTTTTCTATTGTATTTAAAGTGGACATATTACGCAAAATCAACTTTTTTAATCATTTTAATGCTTATATTTGGGACTCTGAGTCGGCAAACTGTGAAAAAAGATGACTCAGAAAGAGAAAATTGGATTGGAATAAAGGATGTTATGAAAAGAAAAGTTATTTTAGGGTCAGTCATGATACACAATTTGGAAAAAAAAAGTGCTAAGTAGAACCATATAATGTTCTTCGGCTTGTCCTCATAGGAGAACACTTTTTGGTTCCAGGTAGAACCTTTTTATAAAGGTTCCACCTGGATCCCTTTTGGAGGGTTCCACCAAGAACCTTGGTTAACCTTTTAATACCCTCTATCCATGGAAGGGGTTTTAAAGGGTTCTCTGGATCAAAATGTTTCTTACTGGAAACATTAGTGTTACCAAGAACCCTTGAAAAAAAACCTTTCTTCGGGAAAGGGTTTTTCAGAAGCAAATGGTTCCAGGTAGAACCTCAGCCCTTGTAGAAGAACCCTTTTGGAACCCTTATTTCTAAGAGTGTATCTTTGAGTCCTTAAATTGAAACAATAGCATGATTTACACACATTTACACACTCTTCATACTCACCTGGTTGCCGTTATAGGTCCAGGAGCCAAAGGTGAGGTTACACTGCTGCCAGTCAAAGGGGAAATACGCCACGTCCACCACACACGTGCTCTTCGTGATGGCAGGAGAGTCCCAGATGATCTCGCCGTTATAGCGCAGCTTCACGTTCGTGCTGGGCGGATCGGACGGGTCCTCGTCTGCTCTGCACGGACGTGGAGTGACAGAAAGACACATTTGAAGACCTCGTCACTGTTGTTATATACACAGATATGTCCTACGACTGACTTGTTGTAGAGGACAATGTCCGGCTTCCAGACCAGGTCACTGGGGATGTTGATCATCTCCAGGTCATCGTAGTCCTCCTTCTCCCACCTCAGGTAAGCGTCAAACCAGACCTTCCTGATCCACAGGTACGTGGTGAGAACCTGGTTCCTCTCATCCTGCACAGAGAGAGAGATCACTGGGATTAAACTGAACAGCATTTAAACTAATAACTTTAAAAAGATACAGGCTTAATGGAAGGATCAAATTAATGGGTTTTGATAGATAGAAAGATTTTTTCATGATTAAAACAAGATTTCTGATTGTTTTAGCCTCTTAAATGGGAACATTTTCTTCGTTTTTTTGCTCCACGTAACAAAGAAATCATTAAAAACTGAATCATTTTGGTTTGTGGACAAAACGAGACATTCAGGAACATCGTCATTTCCAGGTTTGACAAACACTGATCAACGTTTTTTAACATTTTCTGAGATTTTCTGGAACTAATCTTAATGACATCTTAATGACAATAACATACAAAAAAACTACACAGTGTTGCCATGATAAAACATCCAATATATTTAAAATAGGTGCAGAATAATGAGTATTTGTGACCTATATTTTTAATCTAAAGAGATATGCTACACTCTTAGAAATAAGGGTTCTTCTACAAGGGCTGAGGTTCTACCTGGAACCATTTGGTTTTCAAGGGTTCTTGGTAACACTAATGGTTCCAGTAAGAACCATTTTGATCCAGAGAACCCTTTAAAACCCCTTTCCTGAATAAAGGGTTTTAAACGGGTTCTTGGTAACACTAAGGATTCCAGGTGGAAACTTTATAAAATGTTCTACCTGGAATCAAAAAGGGTTCTCCTATGAGGACAAGCCGAAGAACCTTATATGGTTCTACTTAGTACTTTTATTTTGAAGAGTGTATAGTGTGGATTCATTGGGTAAAAAGCTGTATGTAAATGACAGGAGAGATAACACTTGTTTCCTATTCACCATATCTTTGATCTGTGACAGCGTGATCTGCAGCGAGACGTTCAGGGCTTTGTCCGTGTCGTCCACGGGTCTTAGAGCGTTGGAGTAGTTCTCCATCAGGTCGTTCAGGAGCTTGTAGGCGTAATGACCCTGGGCACCGTGGGACACTGAGGGAGCAAGAGCAAGAGCAGAAGGTGAGGGTGAAGGTGAGGATGAAGGTGAGGGTGGGTACGACACACAAAGACCAAAACATCACGCAGAACTGACCTTGCACCAAAAGACTGATCCAAACCATCAGCACTGCCTTCCTCATTTTCAGCCTGACACGAGCTGAAGGGGATCAATTATTCAGCAAAGCACTCGCTGACAGACGCTGCAGCCAAAATCTTGTGTCACTCTATTCTGATCTCCATTTCTTTTTCTTCTTCTCTTCTTCTTCCTGTTGTGAGGTTGAGCAAAGACGTGATAATTCTGAAAAATCTTACATCCTCTCAGAAGCTCTGAACGCTTCAGTGGTTGTTAGTGTGTGTGTGTGTGTGAGATCGCTGCTCTGGAACAGGACCTGGGGGCTATCATTCACACACACACACACACACACATATATAGGTAAAGTGCAGTATCGAATAGCACACAGGTAGCACAGAGTGAAATGTGATGCCTGTGCTTGACCAGCTGTGCGGCACACACACAGGTTTGCACGGCGTTCCTTTTAAGGACTTGCACTGACTTCCATTCATTTAGGCCAGGAGCATCTCAATAGAAAATAGAAATGTAAATTTTGTGGAAAAAGCATGCCTTTTCCATCATGAAATAGCATTTTTTCAGGTGTTATTTCACATAATTTCAAAATAAAAGCATTTTTGTTATAAATTATACATGGTTCCATGTAAACAAAAATGCTTTTATTTTGAAATTCTGTGAAAATAACATTTATGATGGAAAAGTAATCTTAATATGGAAAATAAGCGTAACCTCTGATTTAAACTATTAACCATAACCAGGTAATGATTAACCCTAACTTTAATGGAACCACAATTCAAATCTTAACCCTAGACTTAATCACATTTCTCAGAAATTAACATTCTGCCTCTTTAGGACCAGGTTCTGGTTTTCTACTACTGGTCCTGACAAGGTGAGAGGTCCCTAAAGAGGTCACAAATACAAGCACACACACATACACACCTTAGAGTACAACACACCTTACTTCATTAACCAGTCGTTGTCAGTCACACAGCACAGTGACACTTACTTATGTGTCAGCGATGATGTGACACATGTCAAACAGATCACATGACAATGAACACAACACAGACCTGGGGTCAGGGGTCAGGTTTCAGGGGTCACAGGTACATGAACAAACACACATCTGTGATATGAAATTATCATATCATTATGTGGGTAAACTATAATGAAATATTGTCCGATGACATCACTGAGGTTAGGGAGTATGAAACTAGTGTGTGTGTGTGTTTTAATTCAGTAGAAAACATGGCACACATAACACACAATAGCAGCACGTATAGTGATTTCAAAGTAAAAGCACAATATTTTACATTCTGAATTATTAGACAAAGCCTGTGAAATTCTGTAAATCATTTATAATGCAGCAAAAATTACAAGACAAGCAAAAACTGACTAATTGTAATAAAACTGGTGACAGCATCATCTCAAAAGTACCAGTATAATTGATCACATTTAGCAAGTGAAGATATAGTTGACAGTAAATAGCAGAAATAACATGTTTTATAAAGGATTATTGGTAGATAAGTGACATTAAAGCTGTTATATATGTGTATCCACTTAATCAATCAATAAATACAGTGTTACAGCTTCATTGTAGAGATTTATAGATGTAAGTAACTGGATATAAGGGATTTTAGATTGTAGGGAGATGTGGAAATTGATGAAAAGAAGAAAAAAAAATGTTGACAATGGATTTCTTGGGTTTTTTTCAGCAAAAAAAGGAAAATGTGCTTTTGAATAAGTTGAAATAAAACATAATTTGACTAATATTATAGTCAAAATAAAGAAAGTCCCAGTGAGATTAAGAAGCTTTAGTTTAACATACATATATATTATATATGTGCGATATAAATGAGGAAAGTCACTGACTTTGTTCACCACTGCAGAGTTAGACTCTCGGTGATGTGTTAATGTGTCACAGTTTCTGTGGTAGTGAGCTTGCATAGGACAGGTGTTTCCTGTGTGTGTTTGCATGTGTGTGTGTGTGTGTGTGAGAGAGTGAGATAGAATCAAGTGAAAGAGTTAAAGTTGTCTGTTAAATGTGCAGATTATGTGCAAGACACACTGACATATTATGATGTTGTTGTTTTTTATCTGGAACATTAAGAATAACAAGTATTTAAATGCAACAACAGAGACACTGAGTCTGTGACAGATCACATAGATCACAACTGTGTGGTCTTGCAGTAAATGGGGGAGAAATGGGGGCAGAAAAGGAAAGCGAGAGAGTTTCAGACTCAGAGAAACAGTGTGGGAATCTATCTACACTATAGATGTTGATCTTACTATTTTTAATACTTTATTTAAGGTTTTTACAATAGAACGAACGAGTTCACAAACCAAGCATCTGTTAAGATAATGATCTAAATGAGGAGATTGTTAAGTCAAGCTCTGTAAAGACATCAAAATGTACAAATACATAAAGGAAAGAAGGGCTATTCAACTAAAATTTCCGGAGGGCCAGCTTTTCGGAAGTGGGCCGGTCAACCCCTGTACTAATACTTTGTGTTGCATGTACAGTAAACGGATACAAATAGATAGAAAATGTTATAAATTATTTAGCACTTATTTATAGATATAGCTGCTAGTTTTGTGCTAAAAAGGTAAGTAACAAAACCACCAACATTCAGGTACAATACAATTTGCGTATAGTGCAAAAAGGTCACAGTTACAGTACCACCAACATTTGGATAAGGCAGAAATATAAGTAAAAGTACCAATAATATTCACGTACAATTGCTACAGCTCTTAGTACAAAATATTCTGGTACATACATAGGCTGCGTACAATTACACCTGTACTAGTATTTGCCAAAAAGGGACACAAAGTGTCACAAAGTGCCAGAAATATTATATATAATTCTTTTTAATAATACATTCATTATTTATGAGTTAATGGGCCGCGGGCCGGTCCAAATTGCTTGAAGGGCCGATTCTGGCCCCCAGGCCTTAAGTTGAATAGCCTTGCTCTATAATCTCGATGAGAAATAAAGCATAACGTTTAAGTCTTTCTTTAGGCAGGAAAAACACAGGAATAGGTAACAACGGCTCATTTCAGTTAATTTCTGATGTCAAAATGTCTGCTGTCCACCGTACAACACTTAATTCAGTGACTTGACTGTCTCTGTGTGTGTGTGTGTGTGTGTGTGTGTGTGTGTGTGTGTGTGTGTGTGGGAATAAGACGTTGTGGTAGGTGTGGGAGAGAACACAGTGATGACAGATGACAGATGTGACCACAGCAGAGACGAGGCAGTCCAACACGCTGAATAAACATCACGTAAACGGACCATTTTTTTTTAAAACTGTATGCCTACATTTTAAGAGAAGTGAAAATGAACGTCGAGGTCTCCAAGGTTGCATAATCACACAAACGTATAAGTGAGGTTCACTATTTAATCTACATATTGTGCGTTTGTGTGTATGTGTGTGTGTGTGCTGGGATGTGGTTTGGTGTTTTTCAGCATATCCTTGAAAAGCCCGTGTTGTAGCTGTCATCCTCAGCAGCTCTGAGACGCCACATGAGACGGAGTCGAAGAGAAAGAGCGGGACAACATTTGAGAGGGGGAGAAGGAGGAGGATCATCTTTCAATATCTTTCACTCATTTGGATTAAATAGTTTCTCTTAAAAAGCTCCTTATTTCCTGACACGTGTCACAAACGTGGACGTACAATAAACAGAGATGGCCTTAACTAACTAACGAGAGAAAGCATGGACACTTCATTACCAACGCTAAATTCTAAAATGATCATTTCCTGCTCGGGTCATAACCTTAATCACAACCACATTTCAAACAGTACGTGGCCTTAAACATGGCCTTGTATTAGGTAAATTTGCTATGAATTATTGAAACTTACATGACAAGGATAAAACAAAGATTATCTCTTTACATTTCCACCACTTAACCACGTGTGTGTGTTTAATTTTTCTGTCATTTCATGCTCCTCTCTCATTTATGCGTGAATAGCACACATATAAACCTATACAATGTTTGATAACTGCATGAAAATACAACAACTATTCATGAAATGGTCTGCAATGCAATATTTGTTAAAGCCAAAATATAATTTCTATAAACATCTTATTCTACAGACTCACAGATTGGGACAAATATCAACACAGTAATCATTTTAAATACGGTTTTCAATTTAAAATGAGAACAATGATGTAAAAATGACCATTCACTCTGATATAACGTGAACCATATCACAATTAGATATTTGTGTGAAATCGTTCAGGCCTATTCAAAACTGGAGAAACATATAACGACTAAGCTTTTTAACCATTCTGTCATTTAAAAAAAATTAAGCACAGCGTTTAAAGCCGTAACTCGTTGTTTCAATAAGCCGAGAGACATTTACACACACGCATATACATACATACATATATATACCCAAATGTATACAGTAGACAGTACTGTGCAAACGTCTCAGGGCACCACCAGCTCTGCTGTTTTAATGTCCGTGAAATTGAAATAATGTGACTGAAAAAACCGGTCTCATATATTAGCTAACTGCGTATGAGATGCTCGATCCTGCTGTCATTTTTGCACCACAGATATTTTCGCACACGAAATAGTGCATAGAAAAAAAATCCATCATGCACATAGTTTCAAAGCAGTCAAACGTAAATAAATATATGTATATATATATATTTATATATATATGTATCTATATATATATATATATATATTTATATATATATATAGATACATATATTTTTTTTAAGTAAATTACTAACAATTTAACAAATGTATTGACAAAACTTCAACAAACACAAACACTTTAGATTAGGGAACACATATTCACTTTTAATAGGTGCTTACTAACATGCATATAAGTCGCATACCAGCCCTTTATTTGTAACTATTAAACACATATTTGTACACCTTATGTAGAGGTAGAATAAGGTTCTGTAGAATAAGGTGTTTTATACATATACATATATATATGTATATATACGTGCTTAATGATTACTAATGAAGGACTAGTATATTACTTATATATGTTAGTAAGCAGCTAGCTAATGGTGAATATGTGTTACCAAATGTCAGCAGGTCTTTCTGTGGTTTACACAACAACTTTAAATGCCTCACATTTAAATGAACAAACTTAATTTTAAAACATTTGCAGCTGAATCAGCTCCTTAAAACAAAATGGCAAACTCTACGACATAAACAAACAGCCCTGAAACCAGGCCAAAAGCTCACCTTCTTCTTCCTCGTTTGAACGAGTCTTAAGTTATTATTACAGTGATTTTGGATCCTCAGTCGTCGTCAGCAGCTTTTTTGCTCTCACTGCTGCTCTGCAGTCAATCAGCTGATGAGCAGATCACCTGCACCTGGGAGGGGGCGTGGCTTCAGCACAGTTCACCTCAACACAGACAAACACAGGTTTGACCAATAAACGATAATTAGGGATCCACTCCTGTTTAAGGGAGACAGGGTCGCGTTATTGTGACCTATGTTTACACTTGAACAATATATACATATATGTATATATATATATATTTCTATATCACATCACAGACTTCTCCCCTCATTGTGGACTCATTTATTTATATTTATTCTTATTTCTAAATTGAATTTGAGTGATTTTAAATCATTGATTTCAGCTTCCAATAAAGTGACTGAGAAATAGTTACACTGTGCCAGTCATTATAGCGTTGCTAAAACAACAAATCTGGCCTACAGTACTGTACACACCTCCAAATGTAAAAAGGAACAATGTACATGTATATGTCAGGTTTTCGGTAATATGGAGATTCTGGTTACATCATATATATTTACTCATATATGTGTATATGAGACAAACGTTTAATAAAAATTACACATTACACATAAAGTATTCACAAACAAAATGTATAAATTAGAAGGGAACATTGGATTAAAAGGGGCACATGAAGGCAAAAGATCGCTAACTAAGTTTGTTTTAATCCATGGCGTAAAAAATATTTGTCCGTTAAAGACGACAACAGTCAAAAAAAAAAATATATATATATGTATAATGCACAAACTATCTACTGTTGTCCGTATGTGTTCAAGATTTCATATGCCGTTATTTCAGGTTCCTCTAACGACGCAGTATATTTCAAGACAAATACATACATTACAGGCTCACGTTTGTCTGTTCCTGGATCAGTTTATATCAAAGTCATCCGTCTAAAATGACTCTTACCCTTTGGACTCTTTGTGGAGGAACCCACGTTACTGTACTCTTAAGAGTGGACAAACTGCTGTATCAGTACAACAAAGATTCCGTAGATACTGATGCGTTTATGCATCGTTTAAACACAGTTTGAGGAAAAACAAGTGTTTTTTTCCCCCCCATTTTCTACCAACAAAGTTCAGTTAACGTGTTTCTTCAACCTCCTCATGGCTTCGCTGAGTTCCAACAGCAGAGTCATATCACGACAGTTCAAAGCGAGCACCACCGCCGAGAGTCAAAGGTCAAAAGACTTTGCACTGGTTGATGCTGAACATGCGTCTCCTGGTCTGCTTCCTGACATGGTTGACGGCCGTCCGCACGGCGTACTCAAACACCTGCTGCACGCCTCGGTTGCTCAGGGACGAGCACTCCAGGTATCCTTTGGCGTGGAGCTCCTGGGCCACGCGTCGGCCCTCCGCGGCGGAGATGCAGCCGCCCCGGTACGCCCCCGCTTCCCTCAGGTCCGTTTGCGTGGCCACGACCAACACCGGCACCCGGGGCAGGTTCTCCCGCACCTCGGCGATCCACTTGTGCTGAGCGTTGGCCAGGGAGTTGGGGTTGGCCACGGAGTAGCAGATGAGGACGACGTCGGCCTGCTGGTACGACCTCGGGCGGATTTGTCTGAAGTTGTCGTTGCCCGCCGTGTCCCACAGGCCCAGGCTGATCTGAACGCCGTCCATGTAGACCTCCACCCCCGTGTTGTCGAACACCGTCGGCTTGTAGGAGTCCGGGAAGGTCTCCGAGGTGAAGCGGACCAGGAGGGCCGTCTTTCCTACGGCGCTGTCTCCGACCAGGACGCACTTCACCGCTATCTCCTCGATGCCGTTGGCGTTAGCCATTGGTGGAACTGGGTCGATTGTTCGATTAAAAGTCTTACTCTACTTTGCACTGACTTCTTCCATGATCTGGTGGGTGATTGTGGTCAATACATTCCTGCAGATAAAGGCTCATTCAGCGTCTTAAACTGAACTACAATCTCCTAAAAAAGTCCTTACAGCAGTTCATACACTCTTCAACCACGTAACCTCAAGGCTCTTCGGGCTCGCTCGGCTCGCTGCGCTTTGCGGCAGAATCGCGATCTTTCGACGTGGTCGACGTGTTCTCGCCGTTGATCTTCAGCGCTGCCATTCTGTCCGGTCTGCTGTGGATCTGTTTCGAAAAAGATAAGACAAAGAAAGAAGATGTTACGCCTCTTCGTCGTCGAATGACATATTGGTTAAAAAACCCAATATGTCAGTTAGCAACATCAACTCGAAAAAAGTCACGGACGGATTTGGAGGAAATTTTCAGGAAATGTCCGCAATGGGACCAGGAACAAGCAGAGCCGTTCCTTTCTATATGCGGACTATGCAGCTGCATAGGGCCCCTAACCCACCAGTGGGGCCCCCAAAATGCAAGTTCAGACTCATATTTTATTATATTTTTGAGAATTAAAAGTACCTGTCTTTATTTGCATGTATTGGATGCATTCATTATGCATATATTTGCAAAGCGTGTAAGTGTTTGTGGGGTAATCAGAAAAAGTCAGGAATCTCTACCTCGAGTTTGAAAAAATAGGGGCCCCCAAATAGTATCTCGCATAGGGCCCCCAAACAGCTAGAAATAGCCGTACACGCTATCACTGGTTACAACACTCGGTCTGATAACCCAGGTGCGCCGGCAGGGTGTATTTTGTAGGCTGCCTTGGCGGAGGTCTGCGTTCTCCGAGTGCTTTTCTAGCTTATTATATGTTTCTCCAGGAGACACAGTATTGAAGTTTTTGCAATTATTTGGACAGGAATTGCGACACGGTCATTTTTTAATATCATTTTTCTCATTTTCATTCCAAAAAACATATTTAAAAAATGATTACTGTGTTGATATTCGTGCAGAACTGTGAGAAACGTGTAACGATCAATATGAAAGGATATTTACAACAAATATTGCGCCTCCTGCTATTTGAAAATTGCAGTAGGCCGTCATTTAGAGTCATTGTTTGGTCCTAGTTGACAGATTCTGGAGAATATACGGATACACATGGTAGATGGAAGCTCTTTATTCAACACATTTTGTTCCAAATGATAAAGTTCGGGTTTAACGATATGGAATCAGTCAACCGAACAGTTTTATCAGTATAAAGAGTATAATGTAACTTATAGAACACGGAAGTAAAGATTCATGTTTGGGTGTGACCCAGAATTCATAGCTTGATCCTGAAGGCATTAATAACAGACACATATCTCCATGTACACTGTTCATACACAAGGTCATAGTCAAATAAAAGACAAGTATCCCATAATTTAAATATGTATCCTATGCAAGAACAAAGTTTTAAAAAGACGTGAATAAAGACCTGGTAATGGGTGAAATTTAACACTTGATGATATTGTTTGAAATAAGAATATTATAAGGATAAAACAAACTCTAAAACAATGTTTTTTTACATTGATTACTTTGGTGCAATAAACAGTTTAATAATTGTATAAAATTATTTAACATAATGAAAATAATAATAAGACCTGACCTTAAAACTGCTTGTTAGTCTGCGAAATTCTACTTTTTCCTTCAATGAAGTTTTAAAAGAATAAAAAGTTTAATATTTTCAGTCTATTTACAGAAATAAATAATAATAATTTTACACATTTAATAAAAAAAGAAAATGTATGATTGATCATGTTAAACTGATCCAACTCTTCAAGCGCAAAACGTGTTATTTCATTTTACACATTCATTGAATTGGTTTTATTCTAATGAAATAAGATGAAGTAAGAATAAAGAATAAAGAATAAAATAAAGATAATTACCTGATTCTGTTGTCAGTGTCAAAGGTTTCAGTCTTCAAAAAGAGAACATCCTTCAAAGTCCTATTTTAGTATTAATTAAACTTTTCTGCTCACGATTTCACAACCTTATTCAAATCCATATCCACCGTAGTTCAGGTATTAAATGAATAAATTACACAAAGAGGAGGCGAGCTGTGTCTGCACCTGACAGAGCTGAAGATGGAAGGGAAGTGAGAGAAAGAAAGAGAG